>NW_026711669.1:0-93957 GCF_026419965.1 Kogia breviceps | reverse complement strand
GGAAATTTAGATTGTATCCTAGTCGAGGCTTTTGTAAAGAGAGCAGCAGTAAAGGTTGGGTTGCCTGTGACCTGAGGTTCTTTGGTTTTCCTGAAAATATACGTCCTTGAATGGAAGTGTCCTATGTGCTGTAGCATTGTTTCTTACTTTATCTTCGAATACACCATAGAATTCGCCAGGGTGCCGATTGCAATTGGTCATCCCACAATCCACAAAATGTGGGTACGATTTACCTCCACGTTACCCTGCATTTCTGGTCTTTACACTTTTCGTACATGACCCTTTGTTTTGATGGGAAGTGATAGCATTATGTAGTGTTGATTTGCACAGAGTCCCTGCCTGGTTGCCCCAAAACGGTGTATGCCTTTATCCTAAAGATATTCAGGATAAAGGCATACACCCTTTTTCGACCAATGCATGTTTGAAGAAGTACTGCCACATCCTAGGTTCTTACCAGGCGAGACGCTTCTCCCTCTTGAAATCCCATTTTTGCAATTCTGCCTTGCTCTCAAGTTCTTTTCTCTGGTTCAACCCAAGTTATTTTTCCACATTACGTGCCTTTTACCATCCTGCAGGGCCATGAATTATAGGCTCCCTGAGATCCCCGGCTCAACTTCCCACTTTCGGAACTGGTCCCAAAGCAGCGGGAAATTTTCAAGCCCAATTCTCCTTCCGAGAGCAAGCTTAGACTTGGGTCAATTCTTGTTCAGCATTGGAAATTAGAGCGCCATGTGCCTGTCCAAATATATAGCCGTCGTCTCTTATTCTTCCCCGTTGTAGTTCATCCATGGAACCAATTCCAAGTTATAAGTAAGAGTGTTTTGAAAGTGCTGACTTCCCCAATTGGGTATATTTTCAGAAAAGCGGCTGAAAGCTTGAAACCGAGCACCAGGATATGAGAAGATGAGGTAGCTTTTCATGTTTTTTTGCCGTTCCAATGGGGTAGCATCCTGTGGCTGTCCCATGCATGTGTTCGCTGTAGGAAGGGTCATCTGCATTTGGAGATTTCGGGTCCATGGAATCAGGAAAAGGCAGTGTTATTCGACAAGGGCTGCATTTGCTGACTCATGCTCACGAAGACACTCAGACCCACGAGTGTCCTTCCTTAGGTCCGATCCTTCTGTATGTTAATATATGCTCAAAACAACTTCAATGACAGCCCCTGAACGAAGTCTCGAAGAATTTATCTCTCACTCACTGCCTTTATTTTGCAGTTTATTTTTCTCACGGGGTGTCGCCGATTTTCCGTGCTGTGTTGCTTGCTGCTGTGCATCCACTTGATTCTCTTCCAGAGAGACATCGATAAATTGTTTTTCAAATTCTAACCAGTTGTCAATAATCTTTTCTGGTGTGTAAAGTGTGCTGAGTTCAGTCCTTTGAGGTTTAGAGTAAGTTGTCTTGATGCCCTCTTTGGTCTATATGGAATGGTATCTCTGCTCATTGAAAACACCTGGTTTTTCCTCACCTCAAGTGACCTTCGCGCTCCTACAGGCATAAGTGTGTTTGCTAAATGTGTGATGCTTTCTCTCGTCTGCCATTTCATTCATGGGAAGCAATTTTGTATTCCACCTGTACCTCATATCTTTGATAAACCACTTTTTTCTATGTGACTAAATTTACTGAGAATGATTGTAACTACGAACACTCCTTTGGCGGCAAGTGACGTTATTTCATTGATTTCCTGGCTCAGTAATATATCATTGTAGATAAGAATCACATATTCTCCATCCATGTTTTCCGTCCAAGGAAATTTAGATTGTATCCTAGTCGAGGCTTTTGTAAAGAGAGCAGCAGTAAACGTTGGGTTGCCTGTGACCTGAGGTTCTTTGGTTTTCTTGAAAATATACGTCCTTGAGTGGAAGTGTCCTATGTGCTGTAGCTTTGTTTCTTACATTATTTTTGAATACACCATAGACTTCGCCAGGGTGCCGATTGCCATTGTTCATCCTGGAATCCACAAAATGTGGGTACGATTTACCTCCATGCTACCCTGAATTTCTAGTCTTTACACTTTTCGTAGGTGACCCTTTGTTTAGATGGGAAGTGATAGCACTATGTAGTGTTGATTTGCACAGAGCCCCTGCCTGGTTGCCCAAAAACGGTGTATGCCTTTATTCGGAATATATTCAGGATAAAGGCATACACCGTTTTTCGACAAAGGCATGGTTGAAGAAGTACTGCCACATTCTATGTTCTTACCAGGCGAGACGCGTCTCCCTCTTGAAATCCCATTTTTGCAATTCTGCCTTGCTCTCAAGTTCTTTTCTCTGGCTCAACCCAAGTCATTTGTCCACATTAGGTGTCTTTGACCATCCTGCAGGCCCATGAATTATAGGCTCCCTGAGATCCCCTGCTCAACTTCCCACTTTTGGAACTGGTCACAAAGCAGCGGGAAATTTTCAAGCCCTATTCTCCTTCTGAGAGCAAGCTTAGACTTGGGTCAATTATTGTTCAGCAGTTGAAATTAGAGCACCATATGCCTGTCCAAATATATAGGCATCGTGTCTTATTCTTCCCCGTTGTAGTTCATCCATGGAACCAATTCCAATCTGTAAGAAAGAAGGTTTTGAAAGTGCTGACTTCCTCAAGTGGGGATATTTTCAGGAAAGTGGCTGGAAGCTTGAACCCGAGCACCAGGATATGAGAAGATGAGGTGCCTTTTCATGTTTCTTCCCGTTCCAATGGGGTAGCATCCTGTGGCTGACCCATGCATGTGTTTGCTGTAGAAGGGTCGTCTACATTTGGAGATTTCGGGTCAATGGAATCAGGGCAAGGCAGTGTTATTCTACAAGGGCTGCATTTGCTGACTCATGCTCACGAAGACACTCAGACCCACGATTGTCCTCCCTTAGGTCCCATCTTTCTGTGTGTGAATATATGCTGAAAACAACTCCAATCACAGCCCCTGAACGAAGTCTCGAAAAATTTATCTGTCACTCACTGCCTTTATTTTGCAGTTTATTTTTCTCACCGGGTGTAGCCGATTTTCCGTGCTGTGTTGCTTGCTGCTGTGCATCCACTAGATTCTCTTCCAGAGAGACATAGATAAATTGTTTTTCAAATTCTGACCAGTTGTCAATAATCTTTTCTGGTGTGTAAAGTGGGCTGAGTTCAGTCCTTTGAGGTTTAGAGTAAGTTGTCTTGATTCTCTCCTTGGTCTATATGGAATGGTATCTGTGCTCATTGAAAACACCTGGTTTTTCCTCACCTCATGTGACCTTTGCGCTCCTACAGGCATAAGTGTGTTTGCTAAGTGTGTAATTCTCTCTGTCGTCTGCCATTTCGTTCAAGGGACGCAATTTTATATTCCACCTGTACCTCATATCTTTGATAAACCACTTTTTTCTATGTGACTAAATTTACTGAGAATGATTGTAACTACGAACACTCCTTTGGCGGCAAGTGACGTTATTTCATTGATTTCCTGGCTCAGTAATATATCATTGTAGATAAGAATCACATATTCTCCATCCATGTTTTCCGTCCAAGGAAATTTAGATTGTATCCTAGTCGAGGCTTTTGTAAAGAGAGCAGCAGTAAACGTTGGGTTGCCTGTGACCTGAGGTTCTTTGGTTTTCCTGAAAATATACGTCCTTGAGTGGAAGTGTCCTATGTGCTGTAGCTTTGTCTCTTACATTATTTTTGAATACACCATAGACTTCGCCAGGGTGCCGATTGCCATTGTTCATCCTGGAATCCACAAAATGTGGGTACGATTTACCTCCATGCTACCCTGAATTTCTAGTCTTTACAATTTTCGTAGATGACCCTTTGTTTAGATGGGAAGTGATAGCACTATGTAGTGTTGATTTGCACCGAGCCCCTGCCTGGTTGCCCAAAAACGGTGTATGCCTTTATTCGGAATATATTCAGGATAAAGGCATACACCGTTTTTCGACAAAGGCATGGTTGAAGAAGTACTGCCACATTCTAGGTTCTTACCAGGCGAGACGCGTCTCCCTCTTGAAATCCCATTTTTGCAATTCTGCCTTGCTCTCAAGTTCTTTTCTCTGGCTCAACCCAAGTCATTTGTCCACATTAGGTGTCTTTGACCATCCTGCAGGCCCATGAATTATAGGCTCCCTGAGATCCCCTGCTCAACTTCCCACTTTTGGAACTGGTCACAAAGCAGCGGGAAATTTTCAAGCCCTATTCTCCTTCTGAGAGCAAGCTTAGACTTGGGTCAATTATTGTTCAGCAGTTGAAATTAGAGCACCATATGCCTGTCCAAATATATAGGCATCGTGTCTTATTCTTCCCCGTTGTAGTTCATCCATGGAACCAATTCCAAGCTATAAGAAAGAAGGTTTTGAAAGTGCTGACTTCCTCAAGTGGGGATATTTTCAGGAAAGTGGCTGGAAGCTTGAACCCGAGCACCAGGATATGAGAAGATGAGGTGCCTTTTCATGTTTCTTCCCGTTCCAATGGGGTAGCATCCTGTGGCTGACCCATGCATGTGTTTGCTGTAGAAGGGTCGTCTACATTTGGAGATTTCGGGTCAATGGAATCAGGGCAAGGCAGTGTTATTCTACAAGGGCTGCATTTGCTGACTCATGCTCACGAAGACACTCAGACCCACGATTGTCCTCCCTTAGGTCCCATCTTTCTGTGTGTGAATATATGCTGAAAACAACTCCAATCACAGCCCCTGAACGAAGTCTCGAAAAATTTATCTGTCACTCACTGCCTTTATTTTGCAGTTTATTTTTCTCACCGGGTGTAGCCGATTTTCCGTGCTGTGTTGCTTGCTGCTGTGCATCCACTAGATTCTCTTCCAGAGAGACATAGATAAATTGTTTTTCAAATTCTGACCAGTTGTCAATAATCTTTTCTGGTGTGTAAAGTGGGCTGAGTTCAGTCCTTTGAGGTTTAGAGTAAGTTGTCTTGATTCTCTCCTTGGTCTATATGGAATGGTATCTGTGCTCATTGAAAACACCTGGTTTTTCCTCACCTCATGTGACCTTTGCGCTCCTACAGGCATAAGTGTGTTTGCTAAGTGTGTAATTCTCTCTGTCGTCTGCCATTTCGTTCAAGGGACGCAATTTTATATTCCACCTGTACCTCATATCTTTGATAAACCACTTTTTTCTATGTGACTAAATTTACTGAGAATGATTGTAACTACGAACACTCCTTTGGCGGCAAGTGACGTTATTTCATTGATTTCCTGGCTCAGTAATATATCATTGTAGATAAGAATCACATATTCTCCATCCATGTTTTCCGTCCAAGGAAATTTAGATTGTATCCTAGTCGAGGCTTTTGTAAAGAGAGCAGCAGTAAACGTTGGGTTGCCTGTGACCTGAGGTTCTTTGGTTTTCTTGAAAATATACGTCCTTGAGTGGAAGTGTCCTATGTGCTGTAGCTTTGTCTCTTACATTATTTTTGAATACACCATAGACTTCGCCAGGGTGCCGATTGCCATTGTTCATCCTGGAATCCACAAAATGTGGGTACGATTTACCTCCATGCTACCCTGAATTTCTAGTCTTTACAATTTTCGTAGATGACCCTTTGTTTAGATGGGAAGTGATAGCACTATGTAGTGTTGATTTGCACCGAGCCCCTGCCTGGTTGCCCAAAAACGGTGTATGCCTTTATTCGGAATATATTCAGGATAAAGGCATACACCGTTTTTCGACAAAGGCATGGTTGAAGAAGTACTGCCACATTCTAGGTTCTTACCAGGCGAGACGCGTCTCCCTCTTGAAATCCCATTTATGCAATTCTGCCTTGCTCTCAAGTTCTTTTCTCTGGCTCAACCCAAGTCATTTGTCCACATTAGGTGCCTTTGACCATCCTGCAGGCCCATGAATTATAGGCTCCCTGAGATCCCCTGCTCAACTTCCCACTTTTGGAACTGGTCACAAATCAGCGGGAAATTTTCAAGCCCTATTCTCCTTCTGAGAGCAAGCTTAGACTTGGGTCAATTCTTGTTCAGCAGTTGAAATTAGAGCAACATATGCCTGTAGAAATATATAGGTATCGTGTCTTATTCTTCCCCGTTGTAGTTCATCCATGGAACCAATTCCAAGCTATAAGAAAGAAGGTTTTGAAAGTGCTGACTTCCCCAAGTGGGGATATTTTCAGGAAAGTGGCTGGAAGCTTGAACCCGAGTACCAGGATATGAGAAGATGAGGTGCCTTTTCATGTTTTTTCCCGTTCCAATGGGGTAGCATCCTGTGGCTGACCCATGCATGTGTTTGCTGTAGAAGGGTCGTCTACATTTGGAGATTTCGGGTCAATGGAATCAGGGCAAGGCAGTGTTATTCTACAAGGGCTGCATTTGCTGACTCATGCTCACGAAGACACTCAGACCCACGATTGTCCTCCCTTAGGTCCCATCTTTCTGTGTGTGAATATATGCTGAAAACAACTCCAATCACAGCCCCTGAACGAAGTCTCGAAAAATTTATCTGTCACTCACTGCCTTTATTTTGCAGTTTATTTTTCTCACCGGGTGTAGCCGATTTTCCGTGCTGTGTTGCTTGCTGCTGTGCATCCACTAGATTCTCTTCCAGAGAGACATAGATAAATTGTTTTTCAAATTCTGACCAGTTGTCAATAATCTTTTCTGGTGTGTAAAGTGGGCTGAGTTCAGTCCTTTGAGGTTTAGAGTAAGTTGTCTTGATTCCCTCCTTGGTCTATATGGAATGGTATCTGTGCTCATTGAAAACACCTGGTTTTTCCTCACCTCATGTGACCTTTGCGCTCCTACAGGCATAAGTGTGTTTTCTAAATGTGTAATTCTCTCTGTCATCTGCCATTTCGTTCAAGGGATGCAATTTTATATTCCACCTGTACCTCATATCTTTGATAAACCACTTTTTTCTATGTGACTAAATTCACTGAGAATGATTGTAACTAAGAACACTCGGTGGCGCCAAGTGACGTTATTTCATTGATTTCCTGGCTCTGTAATATATCATTGTAGATAAGAATCACATATTCTCCATCCATGTATTCCGTCCAAGGAAATTTAGATTGTATCCTAGTCGAGGCTTTTGTAAAGAGAGCAGCAGTAAACGTTGGGTTGCCTGTGACCTGAGGTTCTTTGATTTTCCTGAA
Source organism: Kogia breviceps (assembly GCF_026419965.1). Classification (NCBI taxonomy): domain Eukaryota; kingdom Metazoa; phylum Chordata; class Mammalia; order Artiodactyla; family Physeteridae; genus Kogia; species Kogia breviceps. Next base: position 86,889 of record NW_026711669.1, on the reverse strand, counting down.
AATATACGTCCTTGAATGGAAGTGTCCTATATGCTGTAGCATTGTTTCTTACTTTATCTTCGAATACACCATAGAATTCGCCAGGGTGCCGATTGCAATTGGTCATCCCACAATCCACAAAATGTGGGTACGATTTACCTCCACGTTACCCTGCATTTCTGGTCTTTACACTTTTCGTACATGACCCTTTGTTTTGATGGGAAGTGATAGCATTATGTAGTGTTGATTTGCACAGAGCCCCTGCCTGGTTGCCCAAAAACGGTGTATGCCTTTATTCTAAAGATATTCAGGATAAAGGCATACACCCTTTTTCGACAAAGGCATGTTTGAAGAAGTACTGCCACATCCTAGGTTCTTACCAGGCGAGACGCGTCTCCCTCTTGAAATCCCATTTTTGCAATTCTGCCTTGCTCTCAAGTTCTTTTCTCTGGCTCAACCCAAGTCATTTGTCCACATTAGGTGTCTTTTACCATCCTGCAGGGCCATGAATTATAGGCTCCCTGAGATCCCCGGCTCAACTTCCCACTTTCGGAACTGGTCCCAAAGCAGCAGGAAATTTTCAAGCCCAATTCTCCTTCCGAGAGCAAGCTTAGACTTGGGTCAATTCTTGTTCAGCATTGGAAATTAGAGCGCCATGTGCCTGTCCAAATATATAGCCATCGTCTCTTATTCATCCCCATTGTAGTTCATCCATGGAACCAATTCCAAGTTATAAGTAAGAGTGTTTTGAAAGTGCTGAATTCCCCAATTGGGTATATTTTCAGAAAAGCGGCTGAAAGCTTGAACCCGAGCACCACGATATGAGAAGATGAGGTGGCTTTTCATGTTTTTTTGCCGTTCCAATGGGGTAGCATCCTGTGGCTGTCCCATGCATGTGTTCGCTGTAGGAAGGGTCGTCTGCATTTGGAGATTTCGGGTCCATGGAATCAGGAAAAGGCAGTGTTATTCGACAAGGGCTGCATTTGCTGACTCATGCTCACGAAGACACTCAGACCCACGATTGTCCTCCCTTAGGTCCCATCTTTCTGTGTGTGAATATATGCTGAAAACAACTCCAATCACAGCCCCTGAACGAAGTCTCGAAAAATTTATCTGTCACTCACTGCCTTTATTTTGCAGTTTATTTTTCTCACCGGGTGTAGCCGATTTTCCGTGCTGTGTTGCTTGCTGCTGTGCATCCACTAGATTCTCTTCCAGAGAGACATAGATAAATTGTTTTTCAAATTCTGACCAGTTGTCAATAATCTTTTCTGGTGTGTAAAGTGGGCTGAGTTCAGTCCTTTGAGGTTTAGAGTAAGTTGTCTTGATTCTCTCCTTGGTCTATATGGAATGGTATCTGTGCTCATTGAAAACACCTGGTTTTTCCTCACCTCATGTGACCTTTGCGCTCCTATAGGCATAAGTGTGTTTGCTAAGTGTGTAATTCTCTCTGTCGTCTGCCATTTCGTTCAAGGGACGCAATTTTATATTCCACCTGTACCTCATATCTTTGATAAACCACTTTTTTCTATGTGACTAAATTTACTGAGAATGATTGTAACTACGAACACTCCTTTGGCGGCAAGTGACGTTATTTCATTGATTTCCTGGCTCAGTAATATATCATTGTAGATAAGAATCACATATTCTCCATCCATGTTTTCCGTCCAAGGAAATTTAGATTGTATCCTAGTCGAGGCTTTTGTAAAGAGAGCAGCAGTAAACGTTGGGTTGCCTGTGACCTGAGGTTCTTTGGTTTTCTTGAAAATATACGTCCTTGAGTGGAAGTGTCCTATGTGCTTTAGCTTTGTCTCTTACATTATTTTTGAATACACCATAGACTTCGCCAGGGTGCCGATTGCCATTGTTCATCCTGGAATCCACAAAATGTGGGTACGATTTACCTCCATGCTACCCTGAATTTCTAGTCTTTACAATTTTCGTAGATGACCCTTTGTTTAGATGGGAAGTGATAGCACTATGTAGTGTTGATTTGCACCGAGCCCCTGCCTGGTTGCCCAAAAACGGTGTATGCCTTTATTCGGAATATATTCAGGATAAAGGCATACACCGTTTTTCGACAAAGGCATGGTTGAAGAAGTACTGCCACATTCTAGGTTCTTACCAGGCGAGACGCGTCTCCCTCTTGAAATCCCATTTATGCAATTCTGCCTTGCTCTCAAGTTCTTTTCTCTGGCTCAACCCAAGTCATTTGTCCACATTAGGTGCCTTTGACCATCCTGCAGGCCCATGAATTATAGGCTCCCTGAGATCCCCTGCTCAACTTCCCACTTTTGGAACTGGTCACAAAGCAGCGGGAAATTTTCAAGCCCTATTCTCCTTCTGAGAGCAAGCTTAGACTTGGGTCAATTCTTGTTCAGCAGTTGAAATTAGAGCAACATATGCCTGTAGAAATATATAGGTATCGTGTCTTATTCTTCCCCGTTGTAGTTCATCCATGGAACCAATTCCAAGCTATAAGAAAGAAGGTTTTGAAAGTGCTGACTTCCCCAAGTGGGGATATTTTCAGGAAAGTGGCTGGAAGCTTGAACCCGAGTACCAGGATATGAGAAGATGAGGTGCCTTTTCATGTTTTTTCCCGTTCCAATGGGGTAGCATCCTGTGGCTGACCCATGCATGTGTTTGCTGTAGAAGGGTCGTCTACATTTGGAGATTTCGGGTCAATGGAATCAGGGCAAGGCAGTGTTATTCTACAAGGGCTGCATTTGCTGACTCATGCTCACGAAGACACTCAGACCCACGATTGTCCTCCCTTAGGTCCCATCTTTCTGTGTGTGAATATATGCTGAAAACAACTCCAATCACAGCCCCTGAACGAAGTCTCGAAAAATTTATCTGTCACTCACTGCCTTTATTTTGCAGTTTATTTTTCTCACCGGGTGTAGCCGATTTTCCGTGCTGTGTTGCTTGCTGCTGTGCATCCACTAGATTCTCTTCCAGAGAGACATAGATAAATTGTTTTTCAAATTCTGACCAGTTGTCAATAATCTTTTCTGGTGTGTAAAGTGGGCTGAGTTCAGTCCTTTGAGGTTTAGAGTAAGTTGTCTTGATTCCCTCCTTGGTCTATATGGAATGGTATCTGTGCTCATTGAAAACACCTGGTTTTTCCTCACCTCATGTGACCTTTGCGCTCCTACAGGCATAAGTGTGTTTTCTAAATGTGTAATTCTCTCTGTCATCTGCCATTTCGTTCAAGGGATGCAATTTTATATTCCACCTGTACCTCATATCTTTGATAAACCACTTTTTTCTATGTGACTAAATTCACTGAGAATGATTGTAACTAAGAACACTCGGTGGCGCCAAGTGACGTTATTTCATTGATTTCCTGGCTCTGTAATATATCATTGTAGATAAGAATCACATATTCTCCATCCATGTATTCCGTCCAAGGAAATTTAGATTGTATCCTAGTCGAGGCTTTTGTAAAGAGAGCAGCAGTAAACGTTGGGTTGCCTGTGACCTGAGGTTCTTTGATTTTCCTGAAAATATACGTCCTTGAATGGAAGTGTCCTATATGCTGTAGCATTGTTTCTTACTTTATCTTCGAATACACCATAGAATTCGCCAGGGTGCCGATTGCAATTGGTCATCCCACAATCCACAAAATGTGGGTACGATTTACCTCCACGTTACCCTGCATTTCTGGTCTTTACACTTTTCGTACATGACCCTTTGTTTTGATGGGAAGTGATAGCATTATGTAGTGTTGATTTGCACAGAGCCCCTGCCTGGTTGCCCAAAAACGGTGTATGCCTTTATTCTAAAGATATTCAGGATAAAGGCATACACCCTTTTTCGACAAAGGCATGTTTGAAGAAGTACTGCCACATCCTAGGTTCTTACCAGGCGAGACGCGTCTCCCTCTTGAAATCCCATTTTTGCAATTCTGCCTTGCTCTCAAGTTCTTTTCTCTGGCTCAACCCAAGTCATTTGTCCACATTAGGTGTCTTTTACCATCCTGCAGGGCCATGAATTATAGGCTCCCTGAGATCCCCGGCTCAACTTCCCACTTTCGGAACTGGTCCCAAAGCAGCAGGAAATTTTCAAGCCCAATTCTCCTTCCGAGAGCAAGCTTAGACTTGGGTCAATTCTTGTTCAGCATTGGAAATTAGAGCGCCATGTGCCTGTCCAAATATATAGCCATCGTCTCTTATTCATCCCCATTGTAGTTCATCCATGGAACCAATTCCAAGTTATAAGTAAGAGTGTTTTGAAAGTGCTGAATTCCCCAATTGGGTATATTTTCAGAAAAGCGGCTGAAAGCTTGAACCCGAGCACCACGAAATGAGAAGATGAGGTGGCTTTTCATGTTTTTTTGCCGTTCCAATGGGGTAGCATCCTGTGGCTGTCCCATGCATGTGTTCGCTGTAGGAAGGGTCGTCTGCATTTGGAGATTTCGGGTCCATGGAATCAGGAAAAGGCAGTGTTATTCGACAAGGGCTGCATTTGCTGACTCATGCTCACGAAGACACTCAGACCCACGAGTGTCCTTCCTTAGGTCCGATCATTCTGTGTGTTAATATATGCTCAAAACAACTTCAATGACAGCCCCTGAACGAAGTCTCGAAGAATTTATCTCTCACTCACTGCCTTTATTTTGCAGTTTATTTTTCTCACGGGGTGTAGCCGATTTTCAGTGCTGTGTTGCTTGCTGCTGTGAATCCACTTGATTCTCTTCCAGAGAGACATCGATAAATTGTTTTTCAAATTCTAACCAGTTGTAAATAATCTTTTCTGGTGTGTAAAGTGGGCTGAGTTCAGTCCTTTGAGGTTTAGAGTAAGTTGTCTTGATGCCCTCTTTGGTCTATATGGAATGGTATCTGTGCTCATTGAAAACACCTGGTTTTTCCTCACCTCAAGTGACCTTCGCGCTCCTACAGGCATAAGTGTGTTTGCTAAATGTGTGATGCTTTCTCTCGTCTGCCATTTCATTCATGGGACGCAATTTTGTATTCCACCTGTACCTCATATCTTTGATAAACCACTTTTTTCTATGTGACTAAATTTACTGAGAATGATTGTAACTACGAACACTCCTTTGGCGGCAAGTGACGTTATTTCATTGATTTCCTGGCTCAGTAATATATCATTGTAGATAAGAATCACATATTCTCCATCCATGTTTTCCGTACAAGGAAATTTAGATTGTATCCTAGTCGAGGCTTTTGTAAAGAGAGCAGCAGTAAACGTTGGGTTGCCTGTGACCTGAGGTTCTTTGGTTTTCTTGAAAATATACGTCCTTGAGTGGAAGTGTCCTATGTGCTGTAGCTTTGTTTCTTACATTATTTTTGAATACACAATAGAATTCGCCAGGGTTCCGATTGCAATTGGTCATCCCACAATCCACAAATGTGGGTACGATTTACCTCCATGCTACCCTGAATTTCTAGTCTTTACACTTTTCGTAGATGACCCTTTGTTTAGATGGGAAGTGATAGCACTATGTAGTGTTGATTTGCACCGAGCCCCTGCCTGGTTGCCCAAAAACGGTGTATGCCTTTATTCGGAATATATTCAGGATAAAGGCATTCACCGTTTTTCGACAAAGGCATGGTTGAAGAAGTACTGCCACATTCTAGATTCTTACCAGGCGAGACGCGTCTCCCTCTTGAAATCCCATTTTTGCAATTCTGCCTTGCTCTCAAGTTCTTTTCTCTGGCTCAACCCAAGTCATTTGTCCACATTAGGTGTCTTTGACCATCCTGCAGGCCCATGAATTATAGGCTCGCTGAGATACCCTGCTCAACTTCCCACTTTTGGAACTGGTCACAAATCAGCGGGAAATTTTCAAGCCCTATTCTCCTTCTGAGAGCAAGCTTAGACTTGGGTCAATTCTTGTTCAGCAGTTGAAATTAGAGCAACATATGCCTGTCCAAATATATAGGTATCGTGTCTTATTCTTCCCCGTTGTAGTTCATCCATGGAAGCAATTCCAAGCTATAAGAAAGAAGGTTTTGAAAGTGCTGACTTCCCCAAGTGGGTATATTTTCAGGAAAGTGGCTGGAAGCTTGAAACCGAGTACCAGGATATGAGAAGATGAGGTGCCTTTTCATGTTTTTTCCCGTTCCAATGGGGTAGCATCCTGTGGCTGACCCATGCATGTGTTTGCTGTAGAAGGGTCGTCTACATTTGGAGATTTCGGGTCAATGGAATCAGGGCAAGGCAGTGTTATTCTACAAGGGCTGCATTTGCTGACTCATGCTCACGAAGACACTCAGACCCACGATTGTCCTCCCTTAGGTCCCATCTTTCTGTGTGTGAATATATGCTGAAAACAACTCCAATCACAGCCCCTGAACGAAGTCTCGAAGAATTTATCTCTCACTCACTGCCTTTATTTTGCAGTTTATTTTTCTCACGGGGTGTAGCCGATTTTCAGTGCTGTGTTGCTTGCTGCTGTGCATCCACTTGATTCTCTTCCAGAGAGACATCGATAAATTGTTTTTCAAATTCTAACCAGTTGTAAATAATCTTTTCTGGTGTGTAAAGTGGGCTGAGTTCAGTCCTTTGAGGTTTAGAGTAAGTTGTCTTGATGCCCTCTTTGGTCTATATGGAATGGTATCTGTGCTCATTGAAAACACCTGGTTTTTCCTCACCTCAAGTGACCTTTGCGCTCCTACAGGCATAAGTGTGTTTGCTAAATGTGTGATGCTTTCTCTCGTCTGCCATTTCATTCATGGGACGCAATTTTGTATTCCACCTGTACCTCATATCTTTGATAAACCACTTTTTTCTATGTGACTAAATTTACTGAGAATGATTGTAACTACGAACACTCCTTTGGCGGCAAGTGACGTTATTTCATTGATTTCCTGGCTCAGTAATATATCATTGTAGATAAGAATCACATATTCTCCATCCATGTTTTCCGTCCAAGGAAATTTAGATTGTATCCTAGTCGAGGCTTTTGTAAAGAGAGCAGCAGTAAACGTTGGGTTGCCTGTGACCTGAGGTTCTTTGGTTTTCCTGAAAATATACGTCCTTGAATGGAAGTGTCCTATGTGCTGTAGCATTGTTTCTTACTTTATCTTCGAATACACCATAGAATTCGCCAGGGTGCCGATTGCAATTGGTCATCCCACAATCCACAAAATGTGGGTACGATTTACCTCCACGTTACCCTGCATTTCTGGTCTTTACACTTTTCGTACATGACCCTTTGTTTTGATGGGAAGTGATAGCATTATGTAGTGTTGATTTGCACAGAGCCCCTGCCTGGTTGCCCAAAAACGGTGTATGCCTTTATCCTAAAGATATTCAGGATAAAGGCATACACCCTTTTTCGACAAAGGCATGTTTGAAGAAGTACTGCCACATCCTAGGTTCTTACCAGGCGAGACGCGTCTCCCTCTTGAAATCCCATTTTTGCAATTCTGCCTTGCTCTCAAGTTCTTTTCTCTGGCTCAACCCAAGTCATTTGTCCACATTAGGTGTCTTTTACCATCCTGCAGGACCATGAATTATAGGCTCCCTGAGATCCCCGGCTCAACTTCCCACTTTCGGAACTGGTCCCAAAGCAGCAGGAAATTTTCAAGCCCAATTCTCCTTCCGAGAGCAAGCTTAGACTTGGGTCAATTCTTGTTCAGCATTGGAAATTAGAGCGCCATGTGCCTGTCCAAATATATAGCCATCGTCTCTTATTCTTCCCCATTGTAGTTCATCCATGGAACCAATTCCAAGTTATAAGTAAGAGTGTTTTGAAAGTGCTGAATTCCCCAATTGGGTATATTTTCAGAAAAGCGGCTGAAAGCTTGAACCCGAGCACCAGGATATGAGAAGATGAGGTGGCTTTTCATGTTTTATTGCCGTTCCAAAGGGGTAGCATCCTGTGGCTGTCCCATGCATGTGTTCGCTGTAGGAAGGGTCGTCTGCATTTGGAAATTTCGGGTCCATGGAATCAGGAAAAGGCAGTGTTATTCTACAAGGGCTGCATTTGCTGACTCATGCTCACGAAGACACTCAGACCCACGAGTGTCCTTCCTTAGGTCCGATCATTCTGTGTGTTAATATATGCTCAAAACAACTTCAATGACAGCCCCTGAACGAAGTCTCGAAGAATTTATCTCTCACTCACTGCCTTTATTTTGCAGTTTATTTTTCTCACGGGGTGTAGCCGATTTTGAGTGTTGTGTTGCTTGCTGCTGTGCATCCACTTGATTCTCTTCCAGAGAGACATCGATAAATTGTTTTTCAAATTCTAACCAGTTGTAAACAATCTTTTCTGGTGTGTAAAGTGGGCTGAGTTCAGTCCTTTGAGGTTTAGAGTAAGTTGTCTTGATGCCCTCTTTGGTCTATATGGAATGGTATCTGTGCTCATTGAAAACACCTGGTTTTTCCTCACCTCAAGGGACCTTCGCGCTCCTACAGGCATAAGTGTGTTTGCTAAATGTGTGATGCTTTCTCTCGTCTGCCATTTCATTCATGGGACGCAATTTTGTATTCCACCTGTACCTCATATCTTTGATAAACCACTTTTTTCTATGTGACTAAATTTACTGAGAATGATTGTAACTACGAACACTCCTTTGGCGCCAAGTGACGTTATTTCATTGATTTCCTGGCTCAGTAATATATCATTGTAGATAAGAATCACATATTCTCCATCCATGTTTTCCGTACAAGGAAATTTAGATTGTATCCTAGTCGAGGCTTTTGTAAAGAGAGCAGCAGTAAACGTTGGGTTGCCTGTGACCTGAGGTTCTTTGGTTTTCTTGAAAATATACGTCCTTGAGTGGAAGTGTCCTATGTGCTGTAGCTTTGTTTCTTACATTATTTTTGAATACACAATAGAATTCGCCAGGGTTCCGATTGCAATTGGTCATCCCACAATCCACAAATGTGGGTACGATTTACCTCCATGCTACCCTGAATTTCTAGTCTTTACAATTTTCGTAGATGACCCTTTGTTTAGATGGGAAGTGATAGCACTATGTAGTGTTGATTTGCACCGAGCCCCTGCCTGGTTGCCCAAAAACGGTGTATGCCTTTATTCGGAATATATTCAGGATAAAGGCATTCACCGTTTTTCGACAAAGGCATGGTTGAAGAAGTACTGCCACATTCTAGATTCTTACCAGGCGAGACGCGTCTCCCTCTTGAAATCCCATTTTTGCAATTCTGCCTTGCTCTCAAGTTCTTTTCTCTGGCTCAACCCAAGTCATTTGTCCACATTAGGTGTCTTTGACCATCCTGCAGGCCCATGAATTATAGGCTCGCTGAGATACCCTGCTCAACTTCCCACTTTTGGAACTGGTCACAAATCAGCGGGAAATTTTCAAGCCCTATTCTCCTTCTGAGAGCAAGCTTAGACTTGGGTCAATTCTTGTTCAGCAGTTGAAATTAGAGCAACATATGCCTGTCCAAATATATAGGTATCGTGTCTTATTCTTCCCCGTTGTACTTCATCCATGGAACCAATTCCAAGCTATAAGAAAGAAGGTTTTGAAAGTGCTGACTTCCCCAAGTGTGGATATTTTCAGGAAAGTGGCTGGAAGCTTGAACCCGAGTACCAGGATATGAGACGATGAGGTGCCTTTTCATGTTTTTTCCCGTTCCAATGGGGTAGCATCCTGTGGCTGACCCATGCATGTGTTTGCTGTAGAAGGGTCGTCTACATTTGGAGATTTCGGGTCAATGGAATCAGGGCAAGGCAGTGTTATTCTACAAGGGCTGCATTTGCTGACTCATGCTCACGAAGACACTCAGACCCACGATTGTCCTCCCTTAGGTCCCATCTTTCTGTGTGTGAATATATGCTGAAAACAACTCCAATCACAGCCCCTGAACGAAGTCTCGAAAAATTTATCTGTCACTCACTGCCTTTATTTTGCAGTTTATTTTTCTTACCGGGTGTAGCCGATTTTCCGTGCTGTGTTGCTTGCTGCTGTGCATCCATTAGATTCTCTTCCAGAGAGACATAGATAAATTGTTTTTCAAATTCTGACCAGTTGTCAATAATCTTTTCTGGTGTGTAAAGTGGGCTGAGTTCAGTCCTTTGAGGTTTAGAGTAAGTTGTCTTGATTCCCTCCTTGGTCTATATGGAATGGTATCTGTGCTCATTGAAAACACCTGGTTTTTCCTCACCTCATGTGACCTTTGCGCTCCTACAGGCATAAGTGTGTTTGCTAAATGTGTAATTCTCTCTGTCATCTGCCATTTCGTTCAAGGGATGCAGTTTTATATTCCACCTGTTCCTCATATCTTTGATAAACCACTTTTTTCTATGTGACTAAATTCACTGAGAATGATTGTAACTAAGAACACTCCGGTGGCGCCAAGTGACGTTATTTCATTGATTTCCTGGCTCAGTAATATATCATTGTAGATAAGAATCACATATTCTCCATCCATGTTTTCCGTCCAAGGAAATTTAGATTGTATCCTAGTCGAGGCTTTTGTAAAGAGAGCAGCAGTAAACGTTGGGTTGCCTGTGACCTGAGGTTCTTTGGTTTTCCTGAAAATATACGTCCTTGAATGGAAGTGTCCTATGTGCTGTAGCATTGTTTCTTACTTTATCTTCGAATACACCATAGAATTCGCCAGGGTGCCGATTGCAATTGGTCATCCCACAATCCACAAAATGTGGGTACGATTTACCTCCACGTTACCCTGCATTTCTGGTCTTTACACTTTTCGTACATGACCCTTTGTTTTGATGGGAAGTGATAGCATTATGTAGTGTTGATTTGGACAGAGCCCCTGCCTGGTTGCCCAAAAACGGTGTATGCCTTTATCCTAAAGATATTCAGGATAAAGGAATACACCCTTTTTCGACAAAGGCATGTTTGAAGAAGTACTGCCACATCCTAGGTTCTTACCAGGCGAGACGCGTCTCCCTCTTGAAATCCCATTTTTGCAATTCTGCCTTGCTCTCAAGTTCTTTTCTCTGGCTCAACCCAAGTCATTTGTCCACATTAGGTGTCTTTTACCATCCTGCAGGGCCATGAATTATAGGCTCCCTGAGATCCCCGGCTCAACTTCCCACTTTCGGAACTGGTCCCAAAGCAGCAGGAAATTTTCAAGCCCAATTCTCCTTCCGAGAGCAAGCTTAGACTTGGGTCAATTCTTGTTCAGCATTGGAAATTAGAGCGCCATGTGCCTGTCCAAATATATAGCCATCGTCTCTTATTCTTCCCCATTGTAGTTCATCCATGGAACCAATTCCAAGTTATAAGTAAGAGTGTTTTGAAAGTGCTGAATTCCCCAATTGGGTATATTTTCAGAAAAGCGGCTGAAAGCTTGAACCCGAGCACCAGGATATGAGAAGATGAGGTGGCTTTTCATGTTTTTTTGCCGTTCCAATGGGGTAGCATCCTGTGGCTGTCCCATGCATGTGTTCGCTGTAGGAAGGGTGGTCTGCATTTGGAAATTTCGGGTCCATGGAATCAGGAAAAGGCAGTGTTATTCTACAAGGGCTGCATTTGCTGACTCATGCTCACGAAGACAATCAGACCCACGAGTGTCCTTCCTTAGGTCCGATCATTCTGTGTGTTAATATATGCTCAAAACAACTTCAATGACAGCCCCTGAACGAAGTCTCGAAGAATTTATCTCTCACTCACTGCCTTTATTTTGCAGTTTATTTTTCTCACGGGGTGTAGCCGATTTTGAGTGCTGTGTTACTTGCTGCTGTGCATCCACTTGATTCTCTTCCAGAGAGACATCGATAAATTGTTTTTCAAATTCTAACCAGTTGTAAATAATCTTTTCTGGTGTGTAAAGTGGGCTGAGTTCAGTCCTTTGAGGTTTAGAGTAAGTTGTCTTGATGCCCTCTTTGGTCTATACGGAATGGTATCTGTGCTCATTGAAAACACCTGGTTTTTCCTCACCTCAAGTGACCTTCGCGCTCCTACAGGCATAAGTGTGTTTGCTAAATGTGTGATGATTTCTCTCGTCTGCCATTTCATTCATGGGATGCAATTTTGTATTCCACCTGTACCTCATATCTTTGATAAACCACTTTTTTCTATGTGACTAAATTTACTGAGAATGATTGTAACTACGAACACTCCTTTGGCGGCAAGTGACGTTATTTCATTGATTTCCTGGCTCACTAATATATCATTGTAGATAAGAATCACATATTCTCCATCCATGTTTTCCGTCCAAGGAAATTTAGATTGTATCCTTGTCGAGGCTTTTGTAAAGAGAGCAGCAGTAAACGTTGGGTTGCCTGTGACCTGAGGTTCTTTGGTTTTCTTGAAAATATACGTCCTTGAGTGGAAGTGTCCTATGTGCTGTAGCTTTGTTTCTTACATTATTTTTGAATACACCATAGACATCGCCAGGGTGCCGATTGCCATTTTTCATCCTGGAATCCACAAAATGTGGGTACGATTTACCTCCATTCTACCCTGAATTTCTAGTCTTTACAATTTTCGTAGATGACCCTTTGTTTAGATGGGAAGTGATAGCACTATGTAGTGTTGATTTGCACCGAGCCCCTACCTGGTTGCCCAAAAACGGTGTATGCCTTTATTCGAAAAATATTCAGGATAAAGGCATACACCATTTTTCGACAAAGGCATGGTTGAAGAAGTATTGCCACATTCTAGTTTCTTACCAGGCGAGACGCGTCTCCCTCTTGAAATCCCATTTTTGCAATTCTGCCTTGCTCTCAAGTTCTTTTCTCTGGCTCAACCCAAGTCATTTGTCCACATTAGGTGTCTTGGCCCATCCTGCAGGCCCATGAATTATATGCTCGCTGAGATCCCCTGCTCAACTTCCCACTTTTGGAACTGGTCACAAAGCAGCCGGAAATTTTCAAGCCCTATTCTCCTTCTGAGAGCAAGCTTAGACTTGGGTCAATTCTTGTTCAGCAGTTGAAATTAGAGCACCATATGCCTGTCCAAATATATAGACATCGTGTCTTATTCTTCCCCGTTGTAGTTCATCCATGGAACCAATTCCAAGCTATAAGAAAGAAGGTTTTGAAATTGCTGACTTCCCCAAGTGGGGATATTTTCAGGAAAGTGGCTGGAAGCTTCAACCCGAGCACCAGGATATGAGAAGATGAGGTGCCTTTTCATGTTTTTTCCCTTTCCAATGGGGTAGCATCCTGTGGATGACCCATGCATGTGTTCGCTGTAGAAGGGTCGTCTGCATTTGGAGATTTCGGGTCCATGGAATCAGGAAAAGGCAATGTTATTCGACAAGGGCTGCATTTGCTGACTCATGCTCACGAAGACACTCAGACCCACGAGTGTCCTCCGTTAGGTCCGATCCTTCTGTGTGTTAATATATGCTCAAAACAACTTCAATGACAGCCCCTGAACGAAGTCTCGAAGAATTTATCTCTCACTCACTGCCTTTATTTTGCAGTTTATTTTTCTCACGGGGTGTAGCCGATTTTGAGTGCTGTGTTGCTTGCTGCTGTGCATCCACTTGATTCTCTTCCAGAGAGACATCGATAAATTGTTTTTCAAATTCTAACCAGTTGTAAATAATCTTTTCTGGTGTGTAAAGTGGGCTGAGTTCAGTCCTTTGAGGTTTAGAGTAAGTTGTCTTGATGCCCTCATTGGTCTATATGGAATGGTATCTGTGCTCATTGAAAACACCTGGTTTTTCCTCACCTCAAGTGACCTTCGCGCTCCTACAGGCATAAGTGTGTTTGCTAAATGTTTGATGCTTTCTCTCGTCTGCCATTTCATTCATGGGACGCAATTTTGTATTCCACCTGTACCTCATATCTTTGATAAACCACTTTTTTCTGTGTGACTAAATTTACTGAGAATGATTGTAACTACGAACACTCCTTTGGCGGCAAGTGACGTTACTTCATTGATTTCCTGGCTCAGTAATATATCATTGTAGATAAGAATCACATATTCTCCATCCATGTTTTCCGTCCAAGGAAATTTAGATTGTATCCTAGTCGAGGCTTTTGTAAAGAGAGAAGCAGTAAACGTTGGGTTGCCTGTGACCTGAGGTTCTTTGGTTTTCTTGAAAATATACATCCTTGAGTGGAAGTGTCCTATGTGCTGTAGCTTTGTTTCTTACATTATTTTTGAATACACCATAGACTTCGCCAGGGTGCCGATTGCCATTGTTCATCCTGGAATCCACAAAATGTGGGTACGATTTACCTCCATGCTACCCTGAATTTCTAGTCTTTACACTTTTCGTAGATGACCCTTTGTTTAGATGGGAAGTGATAGCACTATGTAGTGTTGATTTGCACTGAGCCCCTGCCTGGTTGCCCAAAAACGGTGTATGCCTTTATTCGGAATATATTCAGGATAAAGGCATACACCGTTTTTCGACAAAGGCATGGTTGAAGAAGTACTGCCACATTCTAGGTTCTTACCAGGCGAGACGCGTCTCCCTCTTGAAATCCCATTTTTGCAATTCTGCCTTGCTCTCAAGTTCTTTTCTCTGGCTCAACCCAAGTCATTTGTCCACATTAGGTGCCTTTGACCATCCTGCAGGGCCATGAATTATAGGCTCCCTGAGATCCCCTGCTCAACTTCCCACTTTTGGAACTGGTCACAAATCAGCGGGAAATTTTCAAGCCCTATTCTCCTTCTGAGAGCAAGCTTAGACTTGGGTCAGTTCTTGTTCAGCAGTTGAAATTAGAGCACCATATGCCTGTCCAAATATACAGGCATCGTGTCTTATTCTTCCCCATTGTAGTTCATCCATGGAACCAATTCCAAGCTGTAAGAAAGAAGGTTTTGAAATTGCTGACTTCCCCAAGTGGGGATATTTTCAGGAAAGTGGCTGGAAGCTTGAACCCGAGTACCAGGATATGAGACGATGAGGTGCCTTTTCATGTTTTTTCCCGTTCCAATGGGGTAGCATCCTGTGGCTGACCCATGCATGTGTTTGCTGTAGAAGGGTCGTCTACATTTGGAGATTTCGGGTCAATGGAATCAGGGCAAGGCAGTGTTATTCTACAAGGGCTGCATTTGCTGACTCATGCTCACGAAGACACTCAGACCAACGATTGTCCTCCCTTAGGTCCCATCTTTCTGTGTGTGAATATATGCTGAAAACAACTCCAATCACAGCCCCTGAACGAAGTCTTGAAAAATTTATCTGTCACTCACTGCCTTTATTTTGCATTTTATTTTTCTCACCGGGTGTAGCCGATTTTCCGTGCTGTGTTGCTTGCTGCTGTGCATCCACCAGATTCTCTTCCAGAGAGACATAGATAAATTGTTTTTCAAATTCTGACCAGTTGTCAATAATCTTTTCTGGTGTGTAAAGTGGGCTGAGTCCAGTCCTTTGAGGTTTAGAGTAAGTTGTCTTGATTCCCTCCTTGGTCTATATGGAATGGTATCTGTGCTCATTGAAAACACCTGGTTTTTCCTCACCTCATGTGACCTTTGCGCTCCTACAGGCATAAGTGTGTTTGCTAAATGTGTAATTCTCTCTGTCATCTGCCATTTCGTTCAAGGGATGCAATTTTATATTCCACCTGTACCTCATATCTTTGATAAACCACTTTTTTCTATGTGACTAAATTCACTGAGAATGATTGTAACTAAGAACACTCCGGTGGCGCCAAGTGACGTTATTTCATTGATTTCCTGGCTCTGTAATATATCATTGTAGATAAGAATCACATATTCTCCATCCATGTATTCCGTCCAAGGAAATTTAGATTGTATCCTAGTCGAGGGTTTTGTAAAGAGAGCAGCAGTAAACGTTGGGTTGCCTGTGACCTGAGGTTCTTTGGTTTTCCTGAAAATATACGTCCTTGAATGGAAGTGTCCTATGTGCTGTAGCATTGTTTCTTACTTTATCTTTGAATACACCATAGAATTCGCCAGGGTGCCAATTGCAATTGGTAATCCCACAATCCACAAAATGTGGGTACGATTTACCTCCACGTTACCCTGCATTTCTGGTCTTTACACTTTTCGTACATGACCCTTTGTTTTGATGGGAAGTGATAGCATTATGTAGTGTTGATTTGCACAGAGCCCCTGCCTGGTTGCCCAAAAACGGTGTATGCCTTTATCCTAAAGATATTCAGGATAAAGGCATACACCCTTTTTCGACAAAGGCATGTTTGAAGAAGTACTGCCACATCCTATGTTCTTACCAGGCGAGACGCGTCTCCCTCTTGAAATCCCATTTTTGCAATTCTGCCTTGCTCTCAAGTTCTTTTCTCTGGCTCAACCCAAGTCATTTGTCCACATTAGGTGTCTTTGACCATCCTGCAGGGCCATGAATTATAGGCTCCCTGAGATCCCCGGCTCAACTTCCCACTTTCGGAACTGGTCCCAAAGCAGCAGGAAATTTTCAAGCCCAATTCTCCTTCCGAGAGCAAGCTTAGACTTGGGTCAATTCTTGTTCTGCATTGGAAATTAGAGCGCCATGTGCCTGTCCAAATATATAGCCATCGTCTCTTATTCTTCCCCATTGTAGTTCATCCATGGAACCAATTCCAAGTTATAAGTAAGAGTGTTTTGAAAGTGCTGACTTCCCCAATTGGGTATATTTTCAGAAAAGCGGCTGAAAGCTTGAACCCGAGCACCAGGATATGAGAAGATGAGGTGGCTTTTCATGTTTTTTTGCTGTTCCAATGGGGTAGCATCCTGTGGCTGTCCCATGCATGTGTTCGCTGTAGGAAGGGTCGTCTGCATTTGGAAATTTCGGGTCCATGGAATCAGGAAAAGGCAGTGTTATTCGACAAGGGCTGCATTTGCTGACTCATGCTCACGAAGACACTCAGACCCACGAGTGTCCTCCCTTAGGTCCGATCCTTCTGTGTGTTAATATATGCTCAAAACAACTTCAATGACAGCCCCTGAACGAAGTCTCGAAGAATTTATCTCTCACTCACTGCCTTTAATTTGCAGTTCATTTTTCTCACGGGGTGTAGCCGATTTTGAGTGCTGTGTTGCTTGCTGCTGTGCATCCACTTGATTCTCTTCCAGAGAGACATCGATAAATTGTTTTTCAAATTCTAACCAGTTGTAAATAATCTTTTCTGGTGTGTAAAGTGGGCTGAGTTCAGTCCTTTGAGGTTTAGAGTAAGTTGTCTTGATTCCCTCTTTGGTCTATATGGAATGGTATCTGTGCTCATTGAAAACACCTGGTTTTTCCTCACCTCAAGTGACCTTCGCGCTCCTACAGGCATAAGTGTGTTTGCTAAATGTGTAATTCTCTCTGTCGTCTGCCATTTCGTTCAAGGGATGCAATTTTATATTCCACCTGTACCTCATATCTTTGATAAACCACTTTTTTCTATGTGACTAAATTCACTGAGAATGATTGTAACTAAGAACACTCCGGTGGCGCCAAGTGATGTTATTTCATTGATTTCCTGGCTCTGTAATATATCATTGTAGATAAGAATCACATATTCTCCATCCATGTTTTCCGTCCAAGGAAATTTAGATTGTATCCTAGTCGAGGCTTTTGTAAAGAGAGCAGCAGTAAACGTTGGGTTGCCTGTGACCTGAGGTTCTTTGGTTTTCTTGAAAATATACGTCCTTGAGTGGAAGTGTCCTATGTGCTGTAGCTTTGTTTCTTACATTATTTTTGAATACACCATAGACTTCGCCAGGGTGCCGATTGCCATTGTTCATCCTGGAATCCACAAAATGTGGGTACGATTTACCTCCATGCTACCCTGAATTTCTAGTCTTTACACTTTTCGTAGATGACCCTTTGTTTAGATGGGAAGTGATAGCACTATGTAGTGTTGATTTGCACCGAGCCCCTGCCTGGTTGCCCAAAAACGGTGTATGCCTTTATTCGGAATATATTCAGGATAAAGGCATACACCGTTTTTCGACAAAGGCATGGTTGAAGAAGTACTGCCACATTCTAGGTTCTTACCAGGCGAGACGCGTCTCCCTCTTGAAATCCCATTTTTGCAATTCTGCCTTGCTCTCAAGTTCTTTTCTTTGGCTCAACCCAAGTCATTTGTCCACATTAGGTGTCTTTGACCATCCTGCAGGCCCATGAATTATAGGCTCGCTGAGATCCCCTGCTCAACTTCCCACTTTTGGAACTGGTCACAAATCAGCGGGAAATTTTCAAGCCCTATTCTCCTTCTGAGAGCAAGCTTAGACTTGGGTCAATTCTTGTTCAGCAGTTGAAATTAGAGCACCATATGCCTGTCCAAATATATAGGCATCGTGTCTTATTCTTCCCCGTTGTAGTTCATCCATGAAACCAATTCCAAGCTATAAGAAAGAAGGTTTTGAAAGTGCTGACTTCCCCAAGTGGGGATATTTTCAGGAAAGTGGCTGGAAGCTTGAACCGGAGCACCAGGATATGAAAAGATGAGGTGCCTTTTCATGTTTTTTCCCGTTCCAATGGGGTAGCATCCTGTGGCTGACCCATGCATGTGTTTGCTGTAGAAGGGTCGTCTACATTTGGAGATTTCGGGTCAATGGAATCAGGGCAAGGCAGTGTTATTCTACAAGGGCTGCATTTGCTGACTCATGCTCACGAAGACACTCAGACCCACGATTGTCCTCCCTTAGGTCCCATCTTTCTGTGTGTGAATATATGCTGAAAACAACTCCAATCACAGCCCCTGAACGAAGTCTCGAAAAATTTATCTGTCACTCACTGCCTTTATTTTGCAGTTTATTTTTCTCACCGGGTGTAGCCGATTTTCCGTGCTGTGTTGCTTGCTGCTGTGCATCCACTAGATTCTCTTCCAGAGAGACATAGATAAATTGTTTTTCAAATTCTGACCAGTTGTCAATAATCTTTTCTGGTGTGTAAAGTGGGCTGAGTTCAGTCCTTTGAGGTTTAGAGTAAGTTGTCTTGATTCCCTCCTTGGTCTATATGGAATGGTATCTGTGCTCATTGAAAACACCTGGTTTTTCCTCACCTCATGTGACCTTTGCGCTCCTACAGGCATAAGTGTGTTTGCTAAATGTGTAATTCTCTCTGTCGTCTGCCATTTCGTTCAAGGGACGCAATTTTATATTCCACCTGTACCTCATATCTTTGATAAACCACTTTTTTCTATGTGACTAAATTCACTGAGAATGATTGTAACTAAGAACACTCCGGTGGCGCCAAGTGACGTTATTTCATTGATTTCCTGGCTCTGTAATATATCATTGTAGATAAGAATCACATATTCTCCATCCATGTTTTCCGTCCAAGGAAATTTAGATTGTATCCTAGTCGAGGCTTTTGTAAAGAGAGCAGCAGTAAACGTTGGGTTGCCTGTGACCTGAGGTTCTTTGGTTTTCCTGAAAATATACGTCCTTGAATGGAAGTGTCCTATGTGCTGTAGCATTGTTTCTTACTTTATCTTCGAATACACCATAGAATTCGCCAGGGTGCCGATTGCAATTGGTCATCCCACAATCCACAAAATGTGGGTACGATTTACCTCCACGTTACCCTGCATTTCTGGTCTTTACACTTTTCGTACATGACCCTTTGTTTTGATGGGAAGTGATAGCATTATGTAGTGTTGATTTGCACCGAGACCCTGCCTGGTTGCCCAAAAACGGTGTATGCCTTTATCCTAAAGATATTCAGGATAAAGGCATACACCCTTTTTCGACAAAGGCATGTTTGAAGAAGTACTGCCACATCCTAGGTTCTTACCAGGCGAGACGCGTCTCCCTCTTGGAATCCCATTTTTGCAATTCTGCCTTGCTCTCAAGTTCTTTTCTCTGGTTCAACCCAAGTCATTTATCCACATTACGTGCCTTTTACCATCCTTCAGGGCCATGAATTTTAGGCTCCCTGAGATCCCCTGCTCAACTTCCCACTTTCGGAACTGGTCCCAAAGCAGCAGGATATTTTCAAGCCCAATTCTCTTTCCGAGAGCAAGCTTAGACTTGGGTCAATTCTTGTTCAGCATTGGAAATTAGAGCGCCATGTGCCTGTCCAAATATATAGCCATCGTCTCTTATTCCTCCCCATTGTAGTTCATCCATGGAACCAATTCCAAGTTATAAGTAAGAGTGTTTTGAAAGTGCTGACTTCCCCAATTGGGTATATTTTCAGAAAAGCGGCTGAAAGCTTGAACCCGAGCACCAGGATATGAGAAGATGAGGTGGCTTTTCATGTTTTTTTGCCGTTCCAATGGGGTAGCATCCTGTGGCTGTCCCATGCATGTGTTCGCTGTAGGAAGGGTCGTCTGCATTTGGAAATTTCGGGTCCATGGAATCAGGAAAAGGCAGTGTTATTCAACAAGGGCTGCATTTGCTGACTCATGCTCACGAAGACACTCAGACCCACGAGTGTCCTCCCTTAGGTCCGATCCTTCTGTGTGTTAATATATGCTCAAAACAACTTCAATGACAGCCACTGAACGAAGTCTCGAAGAATTTATCTCTCACTCACTGCCTTTAATTTGCAGTTCATTTTTCTCACGGGGTGTAGCCGATTTTGAGTGCTGTGTTGCTTGCTGCTGTGCATCCACTTGATTCTCTTCCAGAGAGACATCGATAAATTGTTTTTCAAATTCTAACCAGTTGTCAATAATCTTTTCTGGTGTGTACAGTGGGCTGAGTTCAGTCCTTTGAGGTTTAGAGTAAGTTGTCTTGATTCCCTCTTTGGTCTATATGGAATGGTATCTGTGCTCATTGAAAACACCTGGTTTTTCCTCACCTCAAGTGACCTTCGCGCTCCTACAGGCATAAGTGTGTTTGCTAAATGTGTGATGCTTTCTCTCGTCTGCCATTTCATTCATGGGACCCAATTTTGTATTCCACCTGTACCTCATATCTTTGATAAACCACTTTTTTCTATGTGACTAAATTTACTGAGAATGATTGTAACTACGAACACTCCTTTGGCGGCAAGTGACGTTATTTCATTGATTTCCTGGCTCAGTAATATATCATTGTAGATAAGAATCACATATTCTCCATCCATGTTTTCCGTCCAAGGAAATTTAGATTGTATCCTAGTCGAGGCTTTTGTAAAGAGAGCAGCAGTAAACGTTGGGTTGCCTCTGAACTGAGGTTCTTTGGTTTTCTTGAAAATATATGTCCTTGAGTGGAAGTGTCCTATGTGCTGTAGCTTTGTTTCTTACATTATTTTTGAATACACCATAGACTTCGCCAGGGTGCCGATTGCCATTGTTCATCCTGGAATCCACAAAATGTGGGTACGATTTACCTCCATGCTACCCTGAATTTCTAGTCTTTACACTTTTCGTAGATGACCCTTTGTTTAGATGGGAAGTGATAGCACTATGTAGTGTTGATTTGCACCGAGCCCCTGCCTGGTTGCCCAAAAACGGTGTATGCCTTTATTCGGAATATATTCAGGATAAAGGCATACACCGTTTTTCGACAAAGGCATGGTTGAAGAAGTACTGCCACATTCTAGGTTCTTACCAGGCGAGACGCGTCTCCCTCTTGAAATCCCATTTTTGCAATTCTGCCTTGCTCTCAAGTTCTTTTCTCTGGCTCAACCCAAGTCATTTGTCCACATTAGGTGTCTTTGACCATCCTGCAGGCCCATGAATTATAGGCTCGCTGAGATCCCCTGCTCAACTTCCCACTTTTGGAACTGGTCACAAATCAGCGGGAAATTTT
Organism: Kogia breviceps; assembly: GCF_026419965.1. Classification (NCBI taxonomy): domain Eukaryota; kingdom Metazoa; phylum Chordata; class Mammalia; order Artiodactyla; family Physeteridae; genus Kogia; species Kogia breviceps. The sequence continues at coordinate 65,404 of NW_026711669.1, read as the reverse complement.
CAAGCCCTATTCTCCTTCTGAGAGCAAGCTTAGACTTGGGTCAATTCTTGTTCAGCAGTTGAAATTAGAGCACCATATGCCTGTCCAAATATATAGGCATCGTGTCTTATTCTTCCCCGTTGTAGTTCATCCATGGAACCAATTCCAAGCTGTAAGAAAGAAGGTTTTGAAAGTGCTGACTTCCCCAAGTGGGGATATTTTCAGGAAAGTGGCTAGAAGCTTGAACCCGAGCACCAGGATATGAGAAGATGAGGTGCCTTTTCATATTTTTTCCCGTTCCAATGGGGTAGCATCCTGTGGCTGACCCATGCATGTGTTTGCTGTAGAAGGGTCGTCTACATTTGGAGATTTCGGGTCAATGGAATCAGGGCAAGGCAGTGTTATTCTACAAGGGCTGCATTTGCTGACTCATGCTCACGAAGACACTCAGACCCACGATTGTCCTCCCTTAGGTCCCATCTTTCTGTGTATGAATATGTGCTGAAAACAACTCCAATCACAGCCCCTGAACGAAGTCTCGAAAAATTTATCTCTCACTCACTGCCTTTATTTTGCAGTTTGTTTTTCTCACCGGGTGTAGCCGATTTTCCGTGCTGTGTTGCTTGCTGCTGTGCATCCACCAGATTCTCTTCCAGAGAGACATAGATAAATTGTTTTTCAAATTCTGACCAGTTGTCAATAATCTTTTCTGGTGTGTAAAGTGGGCTGAGTCCAGTCCTTTGAGGTTTAGAGTAAGTTGTCTTGATTCCCTCCTTGGTCTATATGGAATGGTATCTGTGCTCATTGAAAACACCTGGTTTTTCCTCACCTCATGTGACCTTTGCGCTCCTACAGGCATAAGTGTGTTTGCTAAATGTGTAATTCTCTCTGTCATCTGCCATTTCGTTCAAGGGATGCAATTTTATATTCCACCTGTACCTCATATCTTTGATAAACCACTTTTTTCTATGTGACTAAATTCACTGAAAATGATTGTAACTAAGAACACTCCTTTGGCGGCAAGTGACGTTATTTCATTGATTTCCTGGCTCTGTAATATATCATTGTAGATAAGAATCACATATTCTCCATCCATGTATTCCGTCCAAGGAAATTTAGATTGTATCCTAGTCGAGGGTTTTGTAAAGAGAGCAGCAGTAAACGTTGGGTTGCCTGTGACCTGAGGTTCTTTGGTTTTCCTGAAAATATACGTCCTTGAATGGAAGTGTCCTATGTGCTGTAGCATTGTTTCTTACTTTATCTTTGAATACACCATAGAATTCGCCAGGGTGCCAATTGCAATTGGTAATCCCACAATCCACAAAATGTGGGTACGATTTACCTCCACGTTACCCTGCATTTCTGGTCTTTACACTTTTCGTACATGACCCTTTGTTTTGATGGGAAGTGATAGCATTATGTAGTGTTGATTTGCACAGAGCCCCTGCCTGGTTGCCCCAAAACGGTGTATGCCTTTATCCTAAAGATATTCAGGATAAAGGCATACACCCTTTTTCGACAAAGGCATGTTTGAAGAAGTACTGCCACATCCTATGTTCTTACCAGTCGAGACGCGTCTCCCTCTTGAAATCCCATTTTTGCAATTCTGCCTTGCTCTCAAGTTCTTTTCTCTGGCTCAACCCAAGTCATTTGTCCACATTAGGTGTCTTTGACCATCCTGCAGGGCCATGAATTATAGGCTCCCTGAGATCCCCGGCTCAACTTCCCACTTTCGGAACTGGTCCCAAAGCAGCAGGAAATTTTCAAGCCCAATTCTCCTTCCGAGAGCAAGCTTAGACTTGGGTCAATTCTTGTTCAGCATTGGAAATTAGAGCGCCATGTGCCTGTCCAAATATATAGCCATCGTCTCTTATTCTTCCCCATTGTAGTTCATCCATGGAACCAATTCCAATTTATAAGTAAGAGTGTTTTGAAAGTGCTGACTTCCCCAATTGGGTATATTTCCAGAAAAGCGGCTGAAAGCTTGAACCCGAGCACCAGGATATGAGAAGATGAGGTGGCTTTTCATGTTTTTTTGCTGTTCCAATGGGGTAGCATCCTGTGGCTGTCCCATGCATGTGTTCGCTGTAGGAAGGGTCGTCTGCATTTGGAAATTTCGGGTCCATGGAATCAGGAAAAGGCAGTGTTATTCGACAAGGGCTGCATTTGCTGACTCATGCTCACGAAGACACTCAGACCCACGAGTGTCCTCCCTTAGGTCCGATCCTTCTGTGTGTTAATATATGCTCAAAACAACTTCAATGACAGCCCCTGAACGAAGTCTCGAAGAATTTATCTCTCACTCACTGCCTTTAATTTGCAGTTCATTTTTCTCACGGGGTGTAGCCGATTTTGAGTGCTGTGTTGCTTGCTGCTGTGCATCCACTTGATTCTCTTCCAGAGAGACATCGATAAATTGTTTTTCAAATTCTAACCAGTTGTAAATAATCTTTTCTGGTGTGTAAAGTGGGCTGAGTTCAGTCCTTTGAGGTTTAGAGTAAGTTGTCTTGATTCCCTCTTTGGTCTATATGGAATGGTATCTGTGCTCATTGAAAACACCTGGTTTTTCCTCACCTCAAGTGACCTTCGCGCTCCTACAGGCATAAGTGTGTTTGCTAAATGTGTAATTCTCTCTGTCGTCTGCCATTTCGTTCAAGGGATGCAATTTTATATTCCACCTGTACCTCATATCTTTGATAAACCACTTTTTTCTATGTGACTAAATTCACTGAGAATGATTGTAACTAAGAACACTCCGGTGGCGCCAAGTGACGTTATTTCATTGATTTCCTGGCTCTGTAATATATCATTGTAGATAAGAATCACATATTCTCCATCCATGTTTTCCGTCCAAGGAAATTTAGATTGTATCCTAGTCGAGGCTTTTGTAAAGAGAGCAGCAGTAAACGTTGGGTTGCCTGTGACCTGAGGTTCTTTGGTTTTCTTGAAAATATACGTCCTTGAGTGGAAGTGTCCTATGTGCTGTAGCTTTGTTTCTTACATTATTTTTGAATACACCATAGACTTCGCCAGGGTGCCGATTGCCATTGTTCATCCTGGAATCCACAAAATGTGGGTACGATTTACCTCCATGCTACCCTGAATTTCTAGTCTTTACACTTTTCGTAGATGACCCTTTGTTTAGATGGGAAGTGATAGCACTATGTAGTGTTGATTTGCACCGAGCCCCTGCCTGGTTGCCCAAAAACGGTGTATGCCTTTATTCGGAATATATTCAGGATAAAGGCATACACCGTTTTTCGACAAAGGCATGGTTGAAGAAGTACTGCCACATTCTAGGTTCTTACCAGGCGAGACGCGTCTCCCTCTTGAAATCCCATTTTTGCAATTCTGCCTTGCTCTCAAGTTCTTTTCTCTGGCTCAACCCAAGTCATTTGTCCACATTAGGTGTCTTTGACCATCCTGCAGGCCCATGAATTATAGGCTCGCTGAGATCCCCTGCTCAACTTCCCACTTTTGGAACTGGTCACAAATCAGCGGGAAATTTTCAAGCCCTATTCTCCTTCTGAGAGCAAGCTTAGACTTGGGTCAATTCTTGTTCAGCAGTTGAAATTAGAGCACCATATGCCTGTCCAAATATATAGGCATCGTGTCTTATTCTTCCCCGTTGTAGTTCATCCATGAAACCAATTCCAAGCTATAAGAAAGAAGGTTTTGAAAGTGCTGACTTCCCCAAGTGGGGATATTTTCAGGAAAGTGGCTGGAAGCTTGAACCCGAGCACCAGGATATGAGAAGATGAGGTGCCTTTTCATGTTTTTTCCCGTTCCAATGGGGTAGCATCCTGTGGCTGACCCATGCATGTGTTTGCTGTAGAAGGGTCGTCTACATTTGGAGATTTCGGGTCAATGGAATCAGGGCAAGGCAGTGTGATTCTACAAGGGCTGCATTTGCTGACTCATGCTCACGAAGACACTCAGACCCACGATTGTCCTCCCTTAGGTCCCATCTTTCTGTGTGTGAATATATGCTGAAAACAACTCCAATCACAGCCCCTGAACGAAGTCTCGAAAAATTATCTGTCACTCACTGCCTTTATTTTGCAGTTTATTTTTCTCACCGGGTGTAGCCGATTTTCCGTGCTGTGTTGCTTGCTGCTGTGCATCCACTAGATTCTCTTCCAGAGAGACATAGATAAATTGTTTTTCAAATTCTGACCAGTTGTCAATAATCTTTTCTGGTGTGTAAAGTGGGCTGAGTTCAGTCCTTTGAGGTTTAGAGTAAGTTGTCTTGATTCCCTCCTTGGTCTATATGGAATGGTATCTGTGCTCATTGAAAACACCTGGTTTTTCCTCACCTCATGTGACCTTTGCGCTCCTACAGGCATAAGTGTGTTTGCTAAATGTGTAATTCTCTCTGTCGTCTGCCATTTCGTTCAAGGGACGCAATTTTATATTCCACCTGTACCTCATATCTTTGATAAACCACTTTTTTCTATGTGACTAAATTCACCGAGAATGATTGTAACTAAGAACACTCCGGTGGCGCCAAGTGACGTTATTTCATTGATTTCCTGGCTCTGTAATATATCATTGTAGATAAGAATCACATATTCTCCATCCATGTTTTCCGTCCAAGGAAATTTAGATTGTATCCTAGTCGAGGCTTTTGTAAAGAGAGCAGCAGTAAACGTTGGGTTGCCTGTGACCTGAGGTTCTTTGGTTTTCCTGAAAATATACGTCCTTGAATGGAAGTGTCCTATGTGCTGTAGCATTGTTTCTTACTTTATCTTCGAATACACCATAGAATTCGCCAGGGTGCCGATTGCAATTGGTCATCCCACAATCCACAAAATGTGGGTACGATTTACCTCCACGTTACCCTGCATTTCTGGTCTTTACACTTTTCGTACATGACCCTTTGTTTTGATGGGAAGTGATAGCATTATGTAGTGTTGATTTGCACAGAGCCCCTGCCTGGTTGCCCAAAAACGGTGTATGCCTTTATCCTAAAGATATTCAGGATAAAGGCATACACCCTTTTTCGACAAAGGCATGTTGGAAGAAGTACTGCCACATCCTAGGTTCTTACCAGGCGAGACGCGTCTCCCTCTTGGAATCCCAGTTTTGCAATTCTGCCTTGCTCTCAAGTTCTTTTCTCTGGTTCAACCCAAGTCATTTATCCACATTACGTGCCTTTTACCATCCTTCAGGGCCATGAATTTTAGGCTCCCTGAGATCCCCTGCTCAACTTCCCACTTTCGGAACTGGTCCCAAAGCAGCAGGATATTTTCAAGCCCAATTCTCTTTCCGAGAGCAAGCTTAGACTTGGGTCAATTCTTGTTCAGCATTGGAAATTAGAGCGCCATGTGCCTGTCCAAATATATAGCCATCGTCTCTTATTCCTCCCCATTGTAGTTCATCCATGGAACCAATTCCAAGTTATAAGTAAGAGTGTTTTGAAAGTGCTGACTTCCCCAATTGGGTATATTTTCAGAAAAGCGGCTGAAAGCTTGAACCCGAGCACCAGGATATGAGAAGATGAGGTGGCTTTTCATGTTTTTTTGCCGTTCCAATGGGGTAGCATCCTGTGGCTGTCCCATGCATGTGTTCGCTGTAGGAAGGGTCGTCTGCATTTGGAAATTTCGGGTCCATGGAATCAGGAAAAGGCAGTGTTATTCAACAAGGGCTGCATTTGCTGACTCATGCTCACGAAGACACTCAGACCCACGAGTGTCCTCCCTTAGGTCCGATCCTTCTGTGTGTTAATATATGCTCAAAACAACTTCAATGACAGCCCCTGAACGAAGTCTCGAAGAATTTATCTCTCACTCACTGCCTTTAATTTGCAGTTCATTTTTCTCACGGGGTGTAGCCGATTTTGAGTGCTGTGTTGCTTGCTGCTGTGCATCCACTTGATTCTCTTCCAGAGAGACATCGATAAATTGTTTTTCAAATTCTAACCAGTTGTCAATAATCTTTTCTGGTGTGTAAAGTGGGCTGAGTTCAGTCCTTTGAGGTTTAGAGTAAGTTGTCTTGATGCCCTCTTTGGTCTATATGGAATGGTATCTGTGCTCATTGAAAACACCTGGTTTTTCCTCACCTCAAGTGACCTTCGCGCTCCTACAGGCATAAGTGTGTTTGCTAAATGTGTGATGCTTTCTCTCGTCTGCCATTTCATTCATGGGACGCAATTTTGTATTCCACCTGTACCTCATATCTTTGATAAACCACTTTTTTCTATGTGACTAAATTTACTGAGAATGATTGTAACTACGAACACTCCTTTGGCGGCAAGTGACGTTATTTCATTGATTTCCTGGCTCAGTAATATATCATTGTAGATAAGAATCACATATTCTCCATCCATGTTTTCCGTCCAAGGAAATTTAGATTGTATCCTAGTCGAGGCTTTTGTAAAGAGAGCAGCAGTAAACGTTGGGTTGCCTCTGAACTGAGGTTCTTTGGTTTTCTTGAAAATATATGTCCTTGAGTGGAAGTGTCCTATGTGCTGTAGCTTTGTTTCTTACATTATTTTTGAATACACCATAGACTTCGCCAGGGTGCCGATTGCCATTGTTCATCCTGGAATCCACAAAATGTGGGTACGATTTACCTCCATGCTACCCTGAATTTCTAGTCTTTACACTTTTCGTAGATGACCCTTTGTTTAGATGGGAAGTTATAGCACTATGTAGTGTTGATTTGCACCGAGCCCCTGCCTGGTTGCCCAAAAACGGTGTATGCCTTTATTCGGAATATATTCAGGATAAAGGCATACACCGTTTTACGACAAAGGCATGGTTGAAGAAGTACTGCCACATTCTAGGTTCTTACCAGGCGAGACGCGTCTCCCTCTTGAAATCCCATTTTTGCAATTCTGCCTTGCTCTCAAGTTCTTTTCTCTGGCTCAACCCAAGTCATTTGTCCACATTAGGTGTCTTTGACCATCCTGCAGGCCCATGAATTATAGGCTCGCTGAGATCCCCTGCTCAACTTCCCACTTTTGGAACTGGTCACAAATCAGCGGGAAATTTTCAAGCCCTATTCTCCTTCTGAGAGCAAGCTTAGACTTGGGTCAATTCTTGTTCAGCAGTTGAAATTAGAGCACCATATGCCTGTCCAAATATATAGGCATCGTGTCTTATTCTTCCCCGTTGTAGTTCATCCATGGAACCAATTCCAAGCTGTAAGAAAGAAGGTTTTGAAAGTGCTGACTTCCCCAAGTGGGGATATTTTCAGGAAAGTGGCTGGAAGCTTGAACCCGAGCACCAGGATATGAGAAGATGAGGTGCCTTTTCATATTTTTTCCCGTTCCAATGGGGTAGCATCCTGTGGCTGACCCATGCATGTGTTTGCTGTAGAAGGGTCGTCTACATTTGGAGATTTCGGGTCAATGGAATCAGGGCAAGGCAGTGTTATTCTACAAGGGCTGCATTTGCTGACTCATGCTCACGAAGACACTCAGACCCACGATTGTCCTCCCTTATGTCCCATCTTTCTGTGTGTGAATATATGCTGAAAACAACTCCAATCACAGCCCCTGAACGAAGTCTCGAAAAATTATCTGTCACTCACTGCCTTTATTTTGCAGTTTATTTTTCTCACCGGGTGTAGCCGATTTTCCGTGCTGTGTTGCTTGCTGCTGTGCATCCACTAGATTCTCTTCCAGAGAGACATAGATAAATTGTTTTTCAAATTCTGACCAGTTGTCAATAATCTTTTCTGGTGTGTAAAGTGGGCTGAGTTCAGTCCTTTGAGGTTTAGAGTAAGTTGTCTTGATTCCCTCCTTGGTCTATATGGAATGGTATCTGTGCTCATTGAAAACACCTGGTTTTTCCTCACCTCATGTGACCTTTGCGCTCCTACAGGCATAAGTGTGTTTGCTAAATGTGTAATTCTCTCTGTCGTCTGCCATTTCGTTCAAGGGACGCAATTTTATATTCCACCTGTACCTCATATCTTTGATAAACCACTTTTTTCTATGTGACTAAATTCACTGAGAATGATTGTAACTAAGAACACTCCGGTGGCGCCAAGTGACGTTATTTCATTGATTTCCTGGCTCTGTAATATATCATTGTAGATAAGAATCACATATTCTCCATCCATGTTTTCCGTCCAAGGAAATTTAGATTGTATCCTAGTCGAGGCTTTTGTAAAGAGAGCAGCAGTAAACGTTGGGTTGCCTGTGACCTGAGGTTCTTTGGTTTTCCTGAAAATATACGTCCTTGAATGGAAGTGTCCTATGTGCTGTAGCATTGTTTCTTACTTTATCTTCGAATACACCATAGAATTCGCCAGGGTGCCGATTGCAATTGGTCATCCCACAATCCACAAAATGTGGGTACGATTTACCTCCACGTTACCCTGCATTTCTGGTCTTTACACTTTTCGTACATGACCCTTTGTTTTGATGGGAAGTGATAGCATTATGTAGTGTTGATTTGCACAGAGCCCCTGCCTGGTTGCCCAAAAACGGTGTATGCCTTTATCCTAAAGATATTCAGGATAAAGGCATACACCCTTTTTCGACAAAGGCATGTTGGAAGAAGTACTGCCACATCCTAGGTTCTTACCAGGCGAGACGCGTCTCCCTCTTGGAATCCCAGTTTTGCAATTCTGCCTTGCTCTCAAGTTCTTTTCTCTGGTTCAACCCAAGTCATTTATCCACATTACGTGCCTTTTACCATCCTTCAGGGCCATGAATTTTAGGCTCCCTGAGATCCCCTGCTCAACTTCCCACTTTCGGAACTGGTCCCAAAGCAGCAGGATATTTTCAAGCCCAATTCTCTTTCCGAGAGCAAGCTTAGACTTGGGTCAATTCTTGTTCAGCATTGGAAATTAGAGCGCCATGTGCCTGTCCAAATATATAGCCATCGTCTCTTATTCCTCCCCATTGTAGTTCATCCATGGAACCAATTCCAAGTTATAAGTAAGAGTGTTTTGAAAGTGCTGACTTCCCCAATTGGGTATATTTTCAGAAAAGCGGCTGAAAGCTTGAACCCGAGCACCAGGATATGAGAAGATGAGGTGGCTTTTCATGTTTTTTTGCCGTTCCAAAGGGGTAGCATCCTGTGGCTGTCCCATGCATGTGTTCGCTGTAGGAAGGGTCGTCTGCATTTGGAAATTTCGGGTCCATGGAATCAGGAAAAGGCAGTGTTATTCAACAAGGGCTGCATTTGCTGACTCATGCTCACGAAGACACTCAGACCCACGAGTGTCCTCCCTTAGGTCCGACCCTTCTGTGTGTTAATATATGCTCAAAACAACTTCAATGACAGCCCCTGAACGAAGTCTCGAAGAATTTATCTCTCACTCACTGCCTTTAATTTGCAGTTCATTTTTCTCACGGGGTGTAGCCGATTTTGAGTGCTGTGTTGCTTGCTGCTGTGCATCCACTTGATTCTCTTCCAGAGAGACATCGATAAATTGTTTTTCAAATTCTAACCAGTTGTCAATAATCTTTTCTGGTGTGTAAAGTGGGCTGAGTTCAGTCCTTTGAGGTTTAGAGTAAGTTGTCTTGATGCCCTCTTTGGTCTATATGGAATGGTATCTGTGCTCATTGAAAACACCTGGTTTTTCCTCACCTCAAGTGACCTTCGCGCTCCTACAGGCATAAGTGTGTTTGCTAAATGTGTGATGCTTTCTCTCGTCTGCCATTTCATTCATGGGACGCAATTTTGTATTCCACCTGTACCTCATATCTTTGATAAACCACTTTTTTCTATGTGACTAAATTTACTGAGAATGATTGTAACTACGAACACTCCTTTGGCGGCAAGTGACGTTATTTCATTGATTTCCTGGCTCAGTAATATATCATTGTAGATAAGAATCACATATTCTCCATCCATGTTTTCCGTCCAAGGAAATTTAGATTGTATCCTAGTCGAGGCTTTTGTAAAGAGAGCAGCAGTAAACGTTGGGTTGCCTCTGAACTGAGGTTCTTTGGTTTTCTTGAAAATATATGTCCTTGAGTGGAAGTGTCCTATGTGCTGTAGCTTTGTTTCTTACATTATTTTTGAATACACCATAGACTTCGCCAGGGTGCCGATTGCCATTGTTCATCCTGGAATCCACAAAATGTGGGTACGATTTACCTCCATGCTACCCTGAATTTCTAGTCTTTACACTTTTCGTAGATGACCCTTTGTTTAGATGGGAAGTGATAGCACTATGTAGTGTTGATTTGCACCGAGCCCCTGCCTGGTTGCCCAAAAACGGTGTATGCCTTTATTCGGAATATATTCAGGATAAAGGCATACACCGTTTTACGACAAAGGCATGGTTGAAGAAGTACTGCCACATTCTAGGTTCTTACCAGGCGAGACGCGTCTCCCTCTTGAAATCCCATTTTTGCAATTCTGCCTTGCTCTCAAGTTCTTTTCTCTGGCTCAACCCAAGTCATTTGTCCACATTAGGTGTCTTTGACCATCCTGCAGGCCCATGAATTATAGGCTCGCTGAGATCCCCTGCTCAACTTCCCACTTTTGGAACTGGTCACAAATCAGCGGGAAATTTTCAAGCCCTATTCTCCTTCTGAGAGCAAGCTTAGACTTGGGTCAATTCTTGTTCAGCAGTTGAAATTAGAGCACCATATGCCTGTCCAAATATATAGGCATCGTGTCTTATTCTTCCCCGTTGTAGTTCATCCATGGAACCAATTCCAAGCTGTAAGAAAGAAGGTTTTGAAAGTGCTGACTTCCCCAAGTGGGGATATTTTCAGGAAAGTGGCTGGAAGCTTGAACCCGAGCACCAGGATATGAGAAGATGAGGTGCCTTTTCATATTTTTCCCGTTCCAATGGGGTAGCATCCTGTGGCTGACCCATGCATGTGTTTGCTGTAGAAGGGTCGTCTACATTTGGAGATTTCGGGTCAATGGAATCAGGGCAAGGCAGTGTTATTCTACAAGGGCTGCATTTGCTGACTCATGCTCACGAAGACACTCAGACCCACGATTGTCCTCCCTTAGGTCCCATCTTTCTGTGTGTGAATATGTGCTGAAAACAACTCCAATCACAGCCCCTGAACGAAGTCTCGAAAAATTTATCTGTCACTCACTGCCTTTATTTTGCAGTTTATTTTTCTCACCGGGTGTAGCCGATTTTCCGTGCTGTGTTGCTTGCTGCTGTGCATCCACTAGATTCTCTTCCAGAGAGACATAGATAAATTGTTTTTCAAATTCTGACCAGTTGTCAATAATCTTTTCTGGTGTGTAAAGTGGGCTGAGTTCAGTCCTTTGAGGTTTAGAGTAAGTTGTCTTGATTCCCTCCTTGGTCTATATGGAATGGTATCTGTGCTCATTGAAAACACCTGGTTTTTCCTCACCTCATGTGACCTTTGCGCTCCTACAGGCATAAGTGTGTTTGCTAAATGTGTAATTCTCTCTGTCGTCTGCCATTTCGTTCAAGGGACGCAATTTTATATTCCACCTGTACCTCATATCTTTGATAAACCACTTTTTTCTATGTGACTAAATTCACTGAGAATGATTGTAACTAAGAACACTCCGGTGGCGCCAAGTGACGTTATTTCATTGATTTCCTGGCTCTGTAATATATCATTGTAGATAAGAATCACATATTCTCCATCCATGTTTTCCGTCCAAGGAAATTTAGATTGTATCCTAGTCGAGGCTTTTGTAAAGAGAGCAGCAGTAAACGTTGGGTTGCCTGTGACCTGAGGTTCTTTGGTTTTCCTGAAAATATACGTCCTTGAATGGAAGTGTCCTATGTGCTGTAGCATTGTTTCTTACTTTATCTTCGAATACACCATAGAATTCGCCAGGGTGCCGATTGCAATTGGTCATCCCACAATCCACAAAATGTGGGTACGATTTACCTCCACGTTACCCTGCATTTCTGGTCTTTACACTTTTCGTACATGACCCTTTGTTTTGATGGGAAGTGATAGCATTATGTAGTGTTGATTTGCACAGAGCCCCTGCCTGGTTGCCCAAAAACGGTGTATGCCTTTATCCTAAAGATATTCAGGATAAAGGCATACACCCTTTTTCGACAAAGGCATGTTGGAAGAAGTACTGCCACATCCTAGGTTCTTACCAGGCGAGACGCGTCTCCCTCTTGGAATCCCAGTTTTGCAATTCTGCCTTGCTCTCAAGTTCTTTTCTCTGGTTCAACCCAAGTCATTTATCCACATTACGTGCCTTTTACCATCCTTCAGGGCCATGAATTTTAGGCTCCCTGAGATCCCCTGCTCAACTTCCCACTTTCGGAACTGGTCCCAAAGCAGCAGGATATTTTCAAGCCCAATTCTCTTTCCGAGAGCAAGCTTAGACTTGGGTCAATTCTTGTTCAGCATTGGAAATTAGAGCGCCATGTGCCTGTCCAAATATATAGCCATCGTCTCTTATTCCTCCCCATTGTAGTTCATCCATGGAACCAATTCCAAGTTATAAGTAAGAGTGTTTTGAAAGTGCTGACTTCCCCAATTGGGTATATTTTCAGAAAAGCGGCTGAAAGCTTGAACCCGAGCACCAGGATATGAGAAGATGAGGTGGCTTTTCATGTTTTTTTGCCGTTCCAAAGGGGTAGCATCCTGTGGCTGTCCCATGCATGTGTTCGCTGTAGGAAGGGTCGTCTGCATTTGGAAATTTCGGGTCCATGGAATCAGGAAAAGGCAGTGTTATTCAACAAGGGCTGCATTTGCTGACTCATGCTCACGAAGACACTCAGACCCACGAGTGTCCTCCCTTAGGTCCGACCCTTCTGTGTGTTAATATATGCTCAAAACAACTTCAATGACAGCCCCTGAACGAAGTCTCGAAGAATTTATCTCTCACTCACTGCCTTTAATTTGCAGTTCATTTTTCTCACGGGGTGTAGCCGATTTTGAGTGCTGTGTTGCTTGCTGCTGTGCATCCACTTGATTCTCTTCCAGAGAGACATCGATAAATTGTTTTTCAAATTCTAACCAGTTGTCAATAATCTTTTCTGGTGTGTAAAGTGGGCTGAGTTCAGTCCTTTGAGGTTTAGAGTAAGTTGTCTTGATGCCCTCTTTGGTCTATATGGAATGGTATCTGTGCTCATTGAAAACACCTGGTTTTTCCTCACCTCAAGTGACCTTCGCGCTCCTACAGGCATAAGTGTGTTTGCTAAATGTGTGATGCTTTCTCTCGTCTGCCATTTCATTCATGGGACGCAATTTTGTATTCCACCTGTACCTCATATCTTTGATAAACCACTTTTTTCTATGTGACTAAATTTACTGAGAATGATTGTAACTACGAACACTCCTTTGGCGGCAAGTGACGTTATTTCATTGATTTCCTGGCTCAGTAATATATCATTGTAGATAAGAATCACATATTCTCCATCCATGTTTTCCGTCCAAGGAAATTTAGATTGTATCCTAGTCGAGGCTTTTGTAAAGAGAGCAGCAGTAAACGTTGGGTTGCCTCTGAACTGAGGTTCTTTGGTTTTCTTGAAAATATATGTCCTTGAGTGGAAGTGTCCTATGTGCTGTAGCTTTGTTTCTTACATTATTTTTGAATACACCATAGACTTCGCCAGGGTGCCGATTGCCATTGTTCATCCTGGAATCCACAAAATGTGGGTACGATTTACCTCCATGCTACCCTGAATTTCTAGTCTTTACACTTTTCGTAGATGACCCTTTGTTTAGATGGGAAGTGATAGCACTATGTAGTGTTGATTTGCACCGAGCCCCTGCCTGGTTGCCCAAAAACGGTGTATGCCTTTATTCGGAATATATTCAGGATAAAGGCATACACCGTTTTACGACAAAGGCATGGTTGAAGAAGTACTGCCACATTCTAGGTTCTTACCAGGCGAGACGCGTCTCCCTCTTGAAATCCCATTTTTGCAATTCTGCCTTGCTCTCAAGTTCTTTTCTCTGGCTCAACCCAAGTCATTTGTCCACATTAGGTGTCTTTGACCATCCTGCAGGCCCATGAATTATAGGCTCGCTGAGATCCCCTGCTCAACTTCCCACTTTTGGAACTGGTCACAAATCAGCGGGAAATTTTCAAGCCCTATTCTCCTTCTGAGAGCAAGCTTAGACTTGGGTCAATTCTTGTTCAGCAGTTGAAATTAGAGCACCATATGCCTGTCCAAATATATAGGCATCGTGTCTTATTCTTCCCCGTTGTAGTTCATCCATGGAACCAATTCCAAGCTGTAAGAAAGAAGGTTTTGAAAGTGCTGACTTCCCCAAGTGGGGATATTTTCAGGAAAGTGGCTGGAAGCTTGAACCCGAGCACCAGGATATGAGAAGATGAGGTGCCTTTTCATATTTTTCCCGTTCCAATGGGGTAGCATCCTGTGGCTGACCCATGCATGTGTTTGCTGTAGAAGGGTCGTCTACATTTGGAGATTTCGGGTCAATGGAATCAGGGCAAGGCAGTGTTATTCTACAAGGGCTGCATTTGCTGACTCATGCTCACGAAGACACTCAGACCCACGATTGTCCTCCCTTAGGTCCCATCTTTCTGTGTGTGAATATGTGCTGAAAACAACTCCAATCACAGCCCCTGAACGAAGTCTCGAAAAATTTATCTGTCACTCACTGCCTTTATTTTGCAGTTTGTTTTTCTCACCGGGTGTAGCCGATTTTCCGTGCTGTGTTGCTTGCTGCTGTGCATCCACTAGATTCTCTTCCAGAGAGACATAGATAAATTGTTTTTCAAATTCTGACCAGTTGTCAATAATCTTTTCTGGTGTGTAAAGTGGGCTGAGTTCAGTCCTTTGAGGTTTAGAGTAAGTTGTCTTGATTCCCTCCTTGGTCTATATGGAATGGTATCTGTGCTCATTGAAAACACCTGGTTTTTCCTCACCTCATGTGACCTTTGCGCTCCTACAGGCATAAGTGTGTTTGCTAAATGTGTAATTCTCTCTGTCGTCTGCCATTTCGTTCAAGGGACGCAATTTTATATTCCACCTGTACCTCATATCTTTGATAAACCACTTTTTTCTATGTGACTAAATTCACTGAGAATGATTGTAACTAAGAACACTCCGGTGGCGCCAAGTGACGTTATTTCATTGATTTCCTGGCTCTGTAATATATCTTTGTAGATAAGAATCACATATTCTCCATCCATGTTTTCCGTCCAAGGAAATTTAGATTGTATCCTAGTCGAGGCTTTTGTAAAGAGAGCAGCAGTAAACGTTGGGTTGCCTGTGACCTGAGGTTCTTTGGTTTTCCTGAAAATATACGTCCTTGAATGGAAGTGTCCTATGTGCTGTAGCATTGTTTCTTACTTTATCTTCGAATACACCATAGAATTCGCCAGGGTGCCGATTGCAATTGGTCATCCCACAATCCACAAAATGTGGGTACGATTTACCTCCACGTTACCCTGCATTTCTGGTCTTTACACTTTTCGTACATGACCCTTTGTTTTGATGGGAAGTGATAGCATTATGTAGTGTTGATTTGCACAGAGCCCCTGCCTGGTTGCCCAAAAACGGTGTATGCCTTTATCCTAAAGATATTCAGGATAAAGGCATACACCCTTTTTCGACAAAGGCATGTTGGAAGAAGTACTGCCACATCCTAGGTTCTTACCAGGCGAGACGCGTCTCCCTCTTGGAATCCCAGTTTTGCAATTCTGCCTTGCTCTCAAGTTCTTTTCTCTGGTTCAACCCAAGTCATTTATCCACATTACGTGCCTTTTACCATCCTTCAGGGCCATGAATTTTAGGCTCCCTGAGATCCCCTGCTCAACTTCCCACTTTCGGAACTGGTCCCAAAGCAGCAGGATATTTTCAAGCCCAATTCTCTTTCCGAGAGCAAGCTTAGACTTGGGTCAATTCTTGTTCAGCATTGGAAATTAGAGCGCCATGTGCCTGTCCAAATATATAGCCATCGTCTCTTATTCCTCCCCATTGTAGTTCATCCATGGAACCAATTCCAAGTTATAAGTAAGAGTGTTTTGAAAGTGCTGACTTCCCCAATTGGGTATATTTTCAGAAAAGCGGCTGAAAGCTTGAACCCGAGCACCAGGATATGAGAAGATGAGGTGGCTTTTCATGTTTTTTTGCCGTTCCAAAGGGGTAGCATCCTGTGGCTGTCCCATGCATGTGTTCGCTGTAGGAAGGGTCGTCTGCATTTGGAAATTTCGGGTCCATGGAATCAGGAAAAGGCAGTGTTATTCAACAAGGGCTGCATTTGCTGACTCATGCTCACGAAGACACTCAGACCCACGAGTGTCCTCCCTTAGGTCCGACCCTTCTGTGTGTTAATATATGCTCAAAACAACTTCAATGACAGCCCCTGAACGAAGTCTCGAAGAATTTATCTCTCACTCACTGCCTTTAATTTGCAGTTCATTTTTCTCACGGGGTGTAGCCGATTTTGAGTGCTGTGTTGCTTGCTGCTGTGCATCCACTTGATTCTCTTCCAGAGAGACATCGATAAATTGTTTTTCAAATTCTAACCAGTTGTCAATAATCTTTTCTGGTGTGTAAAGTGGGCTGAGTTCAGTCCTTTGAGGTTTAGAGTAAGTTGTCTTGATGCCCTCTTTGGTCTATATGGAATGGTATCTGTGCTCATTGAAAACACCTGGTTTTTCCTCACCTCAAGTGACCTTCGCGCTCCTACAGGCATAAGTGTGTTTGCTAAATGTGTGATGCTTTCTCTCGTCTGCCATTTCATTCATGGGACGCAATTTTGTATTCCACCTGTACCTCATATCTTTGATAAACCACTTTTTTCTATGTGACTAAATTTACTGAGAATGATTGTAACTACGAACACTCCTTTGGCGGCAAGTGACGTTATTTCATTGATTTCCTGGCTCAGTAATATATCATTGTAGATAAGAATCACATATTCTCCATCCATGTTTTCCGTCCAAGGAAATTTAGATTGTATCCTAGTCGAGGCTTTTGTAAAGAGAGCAGCAGTAAACGTTGGGTTGCCTCTGAACTGAGGTTCTTTGGTTTTCTTGAAAATATATGTCCTTGAGTGGAAGTGTCCTATGTGCTGTAGCTTTGTTTCTTACATTATTTTTGAATACACCATAGACTTCGCCAGGGTGCCGATTGCCATTGTTCATCCTGGAATCCACAAAATGTGGGTACGATTTACCTCCATGCTACCCTGAATTTCTAGTCTTTACACTTTTCGTAGATGACCCTTTGTTTAGATGGGAAGTGATAGCACTATGTAGTGTTGATTTGCACCGAGCCCCTGCCTGGTTGCCCAAAAACGGTGTATGCCTTTATTCGGAATATATTCAGGATAAAGGCATACACCGTTTTACGACAAAGGCATGGTTGAAGAAGTACTGCCACATTCTAGGTTCTTACCAGGCGAGACGCGTCTCCCTCTTGAAATCCCATTTTTGCAATTCTGCCTTGCTCTCAAGTTCTTTTCTCTGGCTCAACCCAAGTCATTTGTCCACATTAGGTGTCTTTGACCATCCTGCAGGCCCATGAATTATAGGCTCGCTGAGATCCCCTGCTCAACTTCCCACTTTTGGAACTGGTCACAAATCAGCGGGAAATTTTCAAGCCCTATTCTCCTTCTGAGAGCAAGCTTAGACTTGGGTCAATTCTTGTTCAGCAGTTGAAATTAGAGCACCATATGCCTGTCCAAATATATAGGCATCGTGTCTTATTCTTCCCCGTTGTAGTTCATCCATGGAACCAATTCCAAGCTGTAAGAAAGAAGGTTTTGAAAGTGCTGACTTCCCCAAGTGGGGATATTTTCAGGAAAGTGGCTGGAAGCTTGAACCCGAGCACCAGGATATGAGAAGATGAGGTGCCTTTTCATATTTTTCCCGTTCCAATGGGGTAGCATCCTGTGGCTGACCCATGCATGTGTTTGCTGTAGAAGGGTCGTCTACATTTGGAGATTTCGGGTCAATGGAATCAGGGCAAGGCAGTGTTATTCTACAAGGGCTGCATTTGCTGACTCATGCTCACGAAGACACTCAGACCCACGATTGTCCTCCCTTAGGTCCCATCTTTCTGTGTGTGAATATGTGCTGAAAACAACTCCAATCACAGCCCCTGAACGAAGTCTCGAAAAATTTATCTGTCACTCACTGCCTTTATTTTGCAGTTTGTTTTTCTCACCGGGTGTAGCCGATTTTCCGTGCTGTGTTGCTTGCTGCTGTGCATCCACTAGATTCTCTTCCAGAGAGACATAGATAAATTGTTTTTCAAATTCTGACCAGTTGTCAATAATCTTTTCTGGTGTGTAAAGTGGGCTGAGTTCAGTCCTTTGAGGTTTAGAGTAAGTTGTCTTGATTCCCTCCTTGGTCTATATGGAATGGTATCTGTGCTCATTGAAAACACCTGGTTTTTCCTCACCTCATGTGACCTTTGCGCTCCTACAGGCATAAGTGTGTTTGCTAAATGTGTAATTCTCTCTGTCGTCTGCCATTTCGTTCAAGGGACGCAATTTTATATTCCACCTGTACCTCATATCTTTGATAAACCACTTTTTTCTATGTGACTAAATTCACTGAGAATGATTGTAACTAAGAACACTCCGGTGGCGCCAAGTGACGTTATTTCATTGATTTCCTGGCTCTGTAATATATCTTTGTAGATAAGAATCACATATTCTCCATCCATGTTTTCCGTCCAAGGAAATTTAGATTGTATCCTAGTCGAGGCTTTTGTAAAGAGAGCAGCAGTAAACGTTGGGTTGCCTGTGACCTGAGGTTCTTTGGTTTTCCTGAAAATATACGTCCTTGAATGGAAGTGTCCTATGTGCTGTAGCATTGTTTCTTACTTTATCTTCGAATACACCATAGAATTCGCCAGGGTGCCGATTGCAATTGGTCATCCCACAATCCACAAAATGTGGGTACGATTTACCTCCACGTTACCCTGCATTTCTGGTCTTTACACTTTTCGTACATGACCCTTTGTTTTGATGGGAAGTGATAGCATTATGTAGTGTTGATTTGCACAGAGCCCCTGCCTGGTTGCCCAAAAACGGTGTATGCCTTTATCCTAAAGATATTCAGGATAAAGGCATACACCCTTTTTCGACAAAGGCATGTTTGAAGAAGTACTGCCACATCCTAGGTTCTTACCAGGCGAGACGCTTCTCCCTCTTGGAATCCCAGTTTTGCAATTCTGCCTTGCTCTCAAGTTCTTTTCTCTGGTTCAACCCAAGTCATTTATCCACATTACGTGCCTTTTACCATCCTGCAGGGCCATGAATTATAGGCTCCCTGAGATCCCCTGCTCAACTTCCCACTTTTGGAACTGGTCCCAAAGCAGCAGGAAATTTTCAAGCCCAATTCTCTTTCCGAGAGCAAGCTTAGACTTGGGTCAATTCTTGTTCAGCATTGGAAATTAGAGCGCCATGTGCCTGTCCAAATATATAGCCATCGTCTCTTATTCCTCCCCATTGTAGTTCATCCATGGAAACAATTCCAAGTTATAAGTAAGAGTGTTTTGAAAGGGCTGACTTCCCCAATTGGGTATATTTTCAGAAAAGCGGCTGAAAGCTTGAACCCGAGCACCAGGATATGAGAAGATGAGGTGGCTTTTCATGTTTTATTGCCGTTCCAATGGGGTAGCATCCTGTGGCTGTCCCATGCATGTGTTCGCTGTAGGAAGGGTCGTCTGCATTTGGAGATTTCGGGTCCATGGAATCAGGAATAGGCAGTGTTATTCAACAAGGGCTGCATTTGCTGACTCATGCTCACGAAGACACTCAGACCCACGAGTGTCCTCCCTTAGGTCCGATCCTTCTGTGTGTTAATATATGCTCAAAACAACTTCAATGACAGCCCCTGAACGAAGTCTCGAAGAATTTATCTCTCACTCACTGCCTTTAATTTGCAGTTCATTTTTCTCACGGGGTGTAGCCGATTTTGAGTGCTGTGTTGCTTGCTGCTGTGCATCCACTTGATTCTCTTCCAGAGAGACATCGATAAATTGTTTTTCAAATTCTAACCAGTTGTAAATAATCTTTTCTGGTGTGTAAAGTGGGCTGAGTTCAGTCCTTTGAGGTTTAGAGTAAGTTGTCTTGATTCCCTCTTTGGTCTATATGGAATGGTATCTGTGCTCATTGAAAACACCTGGTTTTTCCTCACCTCATGTGACCTTTGCGCTCCTACAGGCATAAGTGTGTTTGCTAAATGTGTAATTCTCTCTGTCGTCTGCCATTTCGTTCAAGGGACGCAATTTTATATTCCACCTGTACCTCATATCTTTGATAAACCACTTTTTTCTATGTGACTAAATTCACTGAGAATGATTGTAACTAAGAACACTCCGGTGGCGCCAAGTGACGTTATTTCATTGATTTCCTGGCTCTGTAATATATCATTGTAGATAAGAATCACATATTCTCCATCCATGTTTTCCGTCCAAGGAAATTTAGATTGTATCCTAGTCGAGGCTTTTGTAAAGAGAGCAGCAGTAAACGTTGGGTTGCCTGTGACCTGAGGTTCTTTGGTTTTCCTGAAAATATACGTCCTTGAATGGAAGTGTCCTATGTGCTGTAGCATTGTTTCTTACTTTATCTTCGAATACACCATAGAATTCGCCAGGGTGCCGATTGCAATTGGTCATCCCACAATCCACAAAATGTGGGTACGATTTACCTCCACGTTACCCTGCATTTCTGGTCTTTACACTTTTCGTACATGACCCTTTGTTTTGATGGGAAGTGATAGCATTATGTAGTGTTGATTTGCACAGAGCCCGTCCCTGGTTGCCCAAAAACGGTGTATGCCTTTATCCTAAAGATATTCAGGATAAAGGCATACACCCTTTTTCGACAAAGGCATGTTGGAAGAAGTACTGCCACATCCTAGGTTCTTACCAGGCGAGACGCTTCTCCCTCTTGAAATCCCATTTTTGCAATTCTGCCTTGCTCTCAAGTTCTTTTCTCTGGTTCAACCCAAGTCATTTTTCCACATTACGTGCCTTTTACCATCCTGCAGGGCCATGAATTATAGGCTCCCTGAGATCCCCGGCTCAACTTCCCACTTTCGGAACTGGTCCCAAAGCAGCAGGACATTTTCAAGCCCAATTCTCCTTCCGAGAGCAAGCTTAGACTTGGGTCAATTCTTGTTCAGCATTGGAAATTAGAGCGCCATGTGCCTGTCCAAATATATAGCCATCGTCTCTTATTCTTCCCCATTGTAGTTCATCCATGGAACCAATTCCAAGTTATAAGTAAGAGTGTTTTGAAAGTGCTGACTTCCCCAATTGGGTATATTTCCAGAAAAGCGGCTGAAAGCTTGAACCCGAGCACCAGGATATGAGAAGATGAGGTGGCTTTTCATGTTTTATTGCCGTTCCAATGGGGTAGCATCCTGTGGCTGTCCCATGCATGTGTTCGCTGTAGGAAGGATCGTCTGCATTTGGAGATTTCGGGTCCATGGAATCAGGAAAAGGCAGTGTTATTCGACAAGGGCTGCATTTGCTGACTCATGCTCACGAAGACATTCAGACCCACGAGTGTCCTCCCTTAGGTCCGATCCTTCTGTGTGTTAATATATGCTCAAAACAACTTCAATGACAGCCCCTGAACGAAGTCTCGAAGAATTTATCTCTCACTCACTGCCTTTAATTTGCAGTTCATTTTTCTCACGGGGTGTAGCCGATTTTGAGTGCTGTGTTGCTTGCTGCTGTGCATCCACTTGATTCTCTTCCAGAGAGACATCGATAAATTGTTTTTCAAATTCTAACCAGTTGTAAATAATCTTTGCTGGTGTGTAAAGTGGGCTGAGTTCAGTCCTTTGAGGTTTAGAGTAAGTTGTCTTGATTCCCTCTTTGGTCTATATGGAATGGTATCTGTGCTCATTGAAAACACCTGGTTTTTCCTCACCTCAAGTGACCTTCGCGCTCCTACAGGCATAAGTGTGTTTGCTAAATGTGTGATGCTTTCTCTCGTCTGCCATTTCATTCATGGGACGCAATTTTGTATTCCACCTGTACCTCATATCTTTGATAAACCACTTTTTTCTATGTGACTAAATTTACTGAGAATGATTGTAACTACGAACACTCCTTTGGCGGCAAGTGACGTTATTTCATTGATTTCCTGGCTCAGTAATATATCATTGTAGATAAGAATCACATATTCTCCATCCATGTTTTCCGTCCAAGGAAATTTAGATTGTATCCTAGTCGAGGCTTTTGTAAAGAGAGCAGCAGTAAACGTTGGGTTGCCTGTGACCTGAGGTTCTTTGGTTTTCTTGAAAATATACGTCCTTGAGTGGAAGTGTCCTATGTGCTGTAGCTTTGTTTCTTACATTATTTTTGAATACACCATAGACTTCGCCAGGGTGCCGATTGCCATTGTTCATCCTGGAATCCACAAAATGTGGGTACGATTTACCTCCATGCTACCCTGAATTTCTAGTCTTTACACTTTTCGTAGATGACCCTTTGTTTAGATGGGAAGTGATAGCACTATGTAGTGTTGATTTGCACCGAGCCCCTGCCTGGTTGCCCAAAAACGGTGTATGCCTTTATTCGGAATATATTCAGGATAAAGGCATACACCGTTTTTCGACAAAGGCATGGTTGAAGAAGTACTGCCACATTCTAGGTTCTTACCAGGCGAGACGCGTCTCCCTCTTGAAATCCCATTTTTGCAATTCTGCCTTGCTCTCAAGTTCTTTTCTCTGGTTCAACCCAAGTCATTTATCCACATTACGTGCCTTTTACCATCCTGCAGGGCCATGAATTATAGGCTCCCTGAGATCCCCTGCTCAACTTCCCACTTTTGGAACTGGTCCCAAAGCAGCAGGAAATTTTCAAGCCCAATTCTCTTTCCGAGAGCAAGCTTAGACTTCGGTCAATTCTTGTTCAGCATTGGAAATTAGAGCGCCATGTGCCTGTCCAAATATATAGCCATCGTCTCTTATTCCTCCCCATTGTAGTTCATCCATGGAAACAATTCCAAGTTATAAGTAAGAGTGTTTTGAAAGGGCTGACTTCCCCAATTGGGTATATTTTCAGAAAAGCGGCTGAAAGCTTGAACCCGAGCACCAGGATATGAGAAGATGAGGTGGCTTTTCATGTTTTATTGCCGTTCCAATGGGGTAGCATCCTGTGGCTGTCCCATGCATGTGTTCGCTGTAGGAAGGGTCGTCTGCATTTGGAGATTTCGGGTCCATGGAATCAGGAAAAGGCAGTGTTATTCAACAAGGGCTGCATTTGCTGACTCATGCTCACGAAGACACTCAGACCCACGAGTGTCCTCCCTTAGGTCCGATCCTTCTGTGTGTTAATATATGCTCAAAACAACTTCAATGACAGCCCCTGAACGAAGTCTCGAAGAATTTATCTCTCACTCACTGCCTTTAATTTGCAGTTCATTTTTCTCACGGGGTGTAGCCGATTTTGAGTGCTGTGTTGCTTGCTGCTGTGCATCCACTTGATTCTCTTCCAGAGAGACATCGATAAATTGTTTTTCAAATTCTAACCAGTTGTAAATAATCTTTTCTGGTGTGTAAAGTGGGCTGAGTTCAGTTCTTTGAGGTTTAGAGTAAGTTGTCTTGATTCCCTCTTTGGTCTATATGGAATGGTATCTGTGCTCATTGAAAACACCTGGTTTTTCCTCACCTCATGTGACCTTTGCGCTCCTACAGGCATAAGTGTGTTTGCTAAATGTGTAATTCTCTCTGTCGTCTGCCATTTCGTTCAAGGGACGCAATTTTATATTCCACCTGTACCTCATATCTTTGATAAACCACTTTTTTCTATGTGACTAAATTCGCTGAGAATGATTGTAACTAAGAACACTCCGGTGGCGCCAAGTGACGTTATTTCATTGATTTCCTGGCTCTGTAATATATCATTGTAGATAAGAATCACATATTCTCCATCCATGTTTTCCGTCCAAGGAAATTTAGATTGTATCCTAGTCGAGGCTTTTGTAAAGAGAGCAGCAGTAAACGTTGGGTTGCCTGTGACCTGAGGTTCTTTGGTTTTCCTGAAAATATACGTCCTTGAATGGAAGTGTCCTATGTGCTGTAGCATTGTTTCTTACTTTATCTTCGAATACACCATAGAATTCGCCAGGGTGCCGATTGCAATTGGTCATCCCACAATCCACAAAATGTGGGTACGATTTACCTCCACGTTACCCTGCATTTCTGGTCTTTACACTTTTCGTACATGACCCTTTGTTTTGATGGGAAGTGATAGCATTATGTAGTGTTGATTTGCACAGAGCCCCTCCCTGGTTGCCCAAAAACGGTGTATGCCTTTATCCTAAAGATATTCAGGATAAAGGCATACACCCTTTTTCGACAAAGGCATGTTGGAAGAAGTACTGCCACATCCTAGGTTCTTACCAGGCGAGACGCTTCTCCCTCTTGAAATCCCATTTTTGCAATTCTGCCTTGCTCTCAAGTTCTTTTCTCTGGTTCAACCCAAGTCATTTTTCCACATTACGTGCCTTTTACCATCCTGCAGGGCCATGAATTATAGGCTCCCTGAGATCCCCGGCTCAACTTCCCACTTTCGGAACTGGTCCCAAAGCAGCAGGACATTTTCAAGCCCAATTCTCCTTCCGAGAGCAAGCTTAGACTTGGGTCAATTCTTGTTCAGCATTGGAAATTAGAGCGCCATGTGCCTGTCCAAATATATAGCCATCGTCTCTTATTCTTCCCCATTGTAGTTCATCCATGGAACCAATTCCAATTTATAAGTAAGAGTGTTTTGAAAGTGCTGACTTCCCCAATTGGGTATATTTCCAGAAAAGCGGCTGAAAGCTTGAACCCGAGCACCAGGATATGAGGTGGCTTTTCATGTTTTATTGCCGTTCCAATGGGGTAGCATCCTGTGGCTGTCCCATGCATGTGTTCGCTGTAGGAAGGGTCGTCTGCATTTGGAGATTTCGGGTCCATGGAATCAGGAAAAGGCAGTGTTATTCGACAAGGGCTGCATTTGCTGACTCATGCTCACGAAGACATTCAGACCCACGAGTGTCCTCCCTTAGGTCCGATTCTTCTGTGTGTTAATATATGCTCAAAACAACTTCAATGACAGCCCCTGAACGAAGTCTCGAAGAATTTATCTCTCACTCACTGCCTTTATTTTGCAGTTTATTTTTCTCACGGGGTGTAGCCGATTTTGAGTGCTGTGTTGCTTGCTGCTGTGCATCCACTTGATTCTCTTCCAGAGAGACATCGATAAATTGTTTTTCAAATTCTAACTAGTTGTAAATAATCTTCTCTGGTGTGTAAAGTGGGCTGAGTTCAGTCCTTTGAGGTTTAGAGTAAGTTGTCTTGATTCCCTCTTTGGTCTATATGGAATGGTATCTGTGCTCATTGGAAACACCTGTTTTTTCCTCACCTCAAGTGACCTTCGCGCTCCTACAGGCATAAGTGTGTTTGCTAAATGTGTGATGCTTTCTCTCGTCTGCCATTTCATTCATGGGACGCAATTTTGTATTCCACCTGTACCTCATATCTTTGATAAACCACTTTTTTCTATGTGACTAAATTTACTGAGAATGATTGTAACTACGAACACTCCTTTGGCGGCAAGTGACGTTATTTCATTGATTTCCTGGCTCAGTAATATATCATTGTAGATAAGAATCACATATTCTCCATCCATGTTTTCCGTCCAAGGAAATTTAGATTGTATCCTAGTCGAGGCTTTTGTAAAGAGAGCAGCAGTAAACGTTGGGTTGCCTGTGACCTGAGGTTCTTTGGTTTTCTTGAAAATATACGTCCTTGAGTGGAAGTGTCCTATGTGCTGTAGCTTTGTTTCTTACATTATTTTTGAATACACCATAGACTTCGCCAGGGTGCCGATTGCCATTGTTCATCCTGGAATCCACAAAATGTGGGTACGATTTACCTCCATGCTACCCTGAATTTCTAGTCTTTACACTTTTCGTAGATGACCCTTTGTTTAGATGGGAAGTGATAGCACTATGTAGTGTTGATTTGCACCGAGCCCCTGCCTGGTTGCCCAAAAACGGTGTATGCCTTTATTCGGAATATATTCAGGATAAAGGCATACACCGTTTTTCGACAAAGGCATGGTTGAAGAAGTACTGCCACATCCTAGGTTCTTACCAGGCGAGACGCGTCTCCCTCTTGGAATCCCAGTTTTGCAATTCTGCCTTGCTCTCAAGTTCTTTCCTCTGGTTCAACCCAAGTCATTTATCCACATTACGTGCCTTTTACCATCCTTCAGGGCCATGAATTTTAGGCTCCCTGAGATCCCCTGATCAACTTCCCACTTTCGGAACTGGTCCCAAAGCAGCAGGATATTTTCAAGCCCAATTCTCTTTCCGAGAGCAAGCTTAGACTTGGGT
Source organism: Kogia breviceps (assembly GCF_026419965.1). Classification (NCBI taxonomy): domain Eukaryota; kingdom Metazoa; phylum Chordata; class Mammalia; order Artiodactyla; family Physeteridae; genus Kogia; species Kogia breviceps. The sequence continues at coordinate 39,213 of NW_026711669.1, read as the reverse complement.
CAATTCTTGTTCAGCATTGGAAATTAGAGCGCCATGTGCCTGTCCAAATATATAGCCATCGTCTCTTATTCCTCCCCATTGTAGTTCATCCATGGAAACAATTCCAAGTTATAAGTAAGAGTGTTTTGAAAGGGCTGACTTCCCCAATTGGGTATATTTTCAGAAAAGCGGCTGAAAGCTTGAACCCGAGCACCAGGATATGAGAAGATGAGGTGGCTTTTCATGTTTTATTGCCGTTCCAATGGGGTAGCATCCTGTGGCTGTCCCATGCATGTGTTCGCTGTAGGAAGGGTCGTCTGCATTTGGAGATTTCGGGTCCATGGAATCAGGAAAAGGCAGTGTTATTCAACAAGGGCTGCATTTGCTGACTCATGCTCACGAAGACACTCAGACCCACGAGTGTCCTCCCTTAGGTCCGATCCTTCTGTGTGTTAATATATGCTCAAAACAACTTCAATGACAGCCCCTGAACGAAGTCTCGAAGAATTTATCTCTCACTCACTGCCTTTAATTTGCAGTTCATTTTTCTCACGGGGTGTAGCCGATTTTGAGTGCTGTGTTGCTTGCTGCTGTGCATCCACTTGATTCTCTTCCAGAGAGACATCGATAAATTGTTTTTCAAATTCTAACCAGTTGTAAATAATCTTTTCTGGTGTGTAAAGTGGGCTGAGTTCAGTCCTTTGAGGTTTAGAGTAAGTTGTCTTGATTCCCTCTTTGGTCTATATGGAATGGTATCTGTGCTCATTGAAAACACCTGGTTTTTCCTCACCTCATGTGACCTTTGCGCTCCTACAGGCATAAGTGTGTTTGCTAAATGTGTAATTCTCTCTGTCGTCTGCCATTTCGTTCAAGGGACGCAATTTTATATTCCACCTGTACCTCATATCTTTGATAAACCACTTTTTTCTATGTGACTAAATTCACTGAGAATGATTGTAACTAAGAACACTCCGGTGGCGCCAAGTGACGTTATTTCATTGATTTCCTGGCTCTGTAATATATCATTGTAGATAAGAATCACATATTCTCCATCCATGTTTTCCGTCCAAGGAAATTTAGATTGTATCCTAGTCGAGGCTTTTGTAAAGAGAGCAGCAGTAAACGTTGGGTTGCCTGTGACCTGAGGTTCTTTGGTTTTCCTGAAAATATACGTCCTTGAATGGAAGTGTCCTATGTGCTGTAGCATTGTTTCTTACTTTATCTTCGAATACACCATAGAATTCGCCAGGGTGCCGATTGCAATTGGTCATCCCACAATCCACAAAATGTGGGTACGATTTACCTCCACGTTACCCTGCATTTCTGGTCTTTACACTTTTCGTACATGACCCTTTGTTTTGATGGGAAGTGATAGCATTATGTAGTGTTGATTTGCACAGAGCCCCTCCCTGGTTGCCCAAAAACGGTGTATGCCTTTATCCTAAAGATATTCAGGATAAAGGCATACACCCTTTTTCGACAAAGGCATGTTGGAAGAAGTACTGCCACATCCTAGGTTCTTACCAGGCGAGACGCTTCTCCCTCTTGAAATCCCATTTTTGCAATTCTGCCTTGCTCTCAAGTTCTTTTCTCTGGTTCAACCCAAGTCATTTTTCCACATTACGTGCCTTTTACCATCCTGCAGGGCCATGAATTATAGGCTCCCTGAGATCCCCGGCTCAACTTCCCACTTTCGGAACTGGTCCCAAAGCAGCAGGACATTTTCAAGCCCAATTCTCCTTCCGAGAGCAAGCTTAGACTTGGGTCAATTCTTGTTCAGCATTGGAAATTAGAGCGCCATGTGCCTGTCCAAATATATAGCCATCGTCTCTTATTCTTCCCCATTGTAGTTCATCCATGGAACCAATTCCAATTTATAAGTAAGAGTGTTTTGAAAGTGCTGACTTCCCCAATTGGGTATATTTCCAGAAAAGCGGCTGAAAGCTTGAACCCGAGCACCAGGATATGAGAAGATGAGGTGGCTTTTCATGTTTTATTGCCGTTCCAATGGGGTAGCATCCTGTGGCTGTCCCATGCATGTGTTCGCTGTAGGAAGGGTCGTCTGCATTTGGAGATTTCGGGTCCATGGAATCAGGAAAAGGCAGTGTTATTCGACAAGGGCTGCATTTGCTGACTCATGCTCACGAAGACATTCAGACCCACGAGTGTCCTCCCTTAGGTCCGATCCTTCTGTGTGTTAATATATGCTCAAAACAACTTCAATGACAGCCCCTGAACGAAGTCTCGAAGAATTTATCTCTCACTCACTGCCTTTAATTTGCAGTTCATTTTTCTCACGGGGTGTAGCCGATTTTGAGTGCTGTGTTGCTTGCTGCTGTGCATCCACTTGATTCTCTTCCAGAGAGACATCGATAAATTGTTTTTCAAATTCTAACCAGTTGTAAATAATCTTTGCTGGTGTGTAAAGTGGGCTGAGTTCAGTCCTTTGAGGTTTAGAGTAAGTTGTCTTGATTCCCTCTTTGGTCTATATGGAATGGTATCTGTGCTCATTGAAAACACCTGGTTTTTCCTCACCTCAAGTGACCTTCGCGCTCCTACAGGCATAAGTGTGTTTGCTAAATGTGTGATGCTTTCTCTCGTCTGCCATTTCATTCATGGGACGCAATTTTGTATTCCACCTGTACCTCATATCTTTGATAAACCACTTTTTTCTATGTGACTAAATTTACTGAGAATGATTGTAACTACGAACACTCCTTTGGCGGCAAGTGACGTTATTTCATTGATTTCCTGGCTCAGTAATATATCATTGTAGATAAGAATCACATATTCTCCATCCATGTTTTCCGTCCAAGGAAATTTAGATTGTATCCTAGTCGAGGCTTTTGTAAAGAGAGCAGCAGTAAACGTTGGGTTGCCTGTGACCTGAGGTTCTTTGGTTTTCTTGAAAATATACGTCCTTGAGTGGAAGTGTCCTATGTGCTGTAGCTTTGTTTCTTACATTATTTTTGAATACACCATAGACTTCGCCAGGGTGCCGATTGCCATTGTTCATCCTGGAATCCACAAAATGTGGGTACGATTTACCTCCATGCTACCCTGAATTTCTAGTCTTTACACTTTTCGTAGATGACCCTTTGTTTAGATGGGAAGTGATAGCACTATGTAGTGTTGATTTGCACCGAGCCCCTGCCTGGTTGCCCAAAAACGGTGTATGCCTTTATTCGGAATATATTCAGGATAAAGGCATACACCGTTTTTCGACAAAGGCATGGTTGAAGAAGTACTGCCACATTCTAGGTTCTTACCAGGCGAGACGCGTCTCCCTCTTGAAATCCCATTTTTGCAATTCTGCCTTGCTCTCAAGTTCTTTTCTCTGGTTCAACCCAAGTCATTTATCCACATTACGTGCCTTTTACCATCCTGCAGGGCCATGAATTATAGGCTCCCTGAGATCCCCTGCTCAACTTCCCACTTTTGGAACTGGTCCCAAAGCAGCAGGAAATTTTCAAGCCCAATTCTCTTTCCGAGAGCAAGCTTAGACTTGGGTCAATTCTTGTTCAGCATTGGAAATTAGAGCGCCATGTGCCTGTCCAAATATATAGCCATCGTCTCTTATTCCTCCCCATTGTAGTTCATCCATGGAAACAATTCCAAGTTATAAGTAAGAGTGTTTTGAAAGGGCTGACTTCCCCAATTGGGTATATTTTCAGAAAAGCGGCTGAAAGCTTGAACCCGAGCACCAGGATATGAGAAGATGAGGTGGCTTTTCATGTTTTATTGCCGTTCCAATGGGGTAGCATCCTGTGGCTGTCCCATGCATGTGTTCGCTGTAGGAAGGGTCGTCTGCATTTGGAGATTTCGGGTCCATGGAATCAGGAAAATGCAGTGTTATTCAACAAGGGCTGCATTTGCTGACTCATGCTCACGAAGACACTCAGACCCACGAGTGTCCTCCCTTAGGTCCGATCCTTCTGTGTGTTAATATATGCTCAAAACAACTTCAATGACAGCCCCTGAACGAAGTCTCGAAGAATTTATCTCTCACTCACTGCCTTTAATTTGCAGTTCATTTTTCTCACGGGGTGTAGCCGATTTTGAGTGCTGTGTTGCTTGCTGCTGTGCATCCACTTGATTCTCTTCCAGAGAGACATCGATAAATTGTTTTTCAAATTCTAACCAGTTGTAAATAATCTTTTCTGGTGTGTAAAGTGGGCTGAGTTCAGTCCTTTGAGGTTTAGAGTAAGTTGTCTTGATTCCCTCTTTGGTCTATATGGAATGGTATCTGTGCTCATTGAAAACACCTGGTTTTTCCTCACCTCATGTGACCTTTGCGCTCCTACAGGCATAAGTGTGTTTGCTAAATGTGTAATTCTCTCTGTCGTCTGCCATTTCGTTCAAGGGACGCAATTTTATATTCCACCTGTACCTCATATCTTTGATAAACCACTTTTTTCTATGTGACTAAATTCACTGAGAATGATTGTAACTAAGAACACTCCGGTGGCGCCAAGTGACGTTATTTCATTGATTTCCTGGCTCTGTAATATATCATTGTAGATAAGAATCACATATTCTCCATCCATGTTTTCCGTCCAAGGAAATTTAGATTGTATCCTAGTCGAGGCTTTTGTAAAGAGAGCAGCAGTAAACGTTGGGTTGCCTGTGACCTGAGGTTCTTTGGTTTTCCTGAAAATATACGTCCTTGAATGGAAGTGTCCTATGTGCTGTAGCATTGTTTCTTACTTTATCTTCGAATACACCATAGAATTCGCCAGGGTGCCGATTGCAATTGGTCATCCCACAATCCACAAAATGTGGGTACGATTTACCTCCACGTTACCCTGCATTTCTGGTCTTTACACTTTTCGTACATGACCCTTTGTTTTGATGGGAAGTGATAGCATTATGTAGTGTTGATTTGCACAGAGCCCCTCCCTGGTTGCCCAAAAACGGTGTATGCCTTTATCCTAAAGATATTCAGGATAAAGGCATACACCCTTTTTCGACAAAGGCATGTTGGAAGAAGTACTGCCACATCCTAGGTTCTTACCAGGCGAGACGCTTCTCCCTCTTGAAATCCCATTTTTGCAATTCTGCCTTGCTCTCAAGTTCTTTTCTCTGGTTCAACCCAAGTCATTTTTCCACATTACGTGCCTTTTACCATCCTGCAGGGCCATGAATTATAGGCTCCCTGAGATCCCCGGCTCAACTTCCCACTTTCGGAACTGGTCCCAAAGCAGCAGGACATTTTCAAGCCCAATTCTCCTTCCGAGAGCAAGCTTAGACTTGGGTCAATTCTTGTTCAGCATTGGAAATTAGAGCGCCATGTGCCTGTCCAAATATATAGCCATCGTCTCTTATTCTTCCCCATTGTAGTTCATCCATGGAACCAATTCCAATTTATAAGTAAGAGTGTTTTGAAAGTGCTGACTTCCCCAATTGGGTATATTTCCAGAAAAGCGGCTGAAAGCTTGAACCCGAGCACCAGGATATGAGAAGATGAGGTGGCTTTTCATGTTTTATTGCCGTTCCAATGGGGTAGCATCCTGTGGCTGTCCCATGCATGTGTTCGCTGTAGGAAGGGTCGTCTGCATTTGGAGATTTCGGGTCCATGGAATCAGGAAAAGGCAGTGTTATTCGACAAGGGCTGCATTTGCTGACTCATGCTCACGAAGACATTCAGACCCACGAGTGTCCTCCCTTAGGTCCGATCCTTCTGTGTGTTAATATATGCTCAAAACAACTTCAATGACAGCCCCTGAACGAAGTCTCGAAGAATTTATCTCTCACTCACTGCCTTTAATTTGCAGTTCATTTTTCTCACGGGGTGTAGCCGATTTTGAGTGCTGTGTTGCTTGCTGCTGTGCATCCACTTGATTCTCTTCCAGAGAGACATCGATAAATTGTTTTTCAAATTCTAACCAGTTGTAAATAATCTTTGCTGGTGTGTAAAGTGGGCTGAGTTCAGTCCTTTGAGGTTTAGAGTAAGTTGTCTTGATTCCCTCTTTGGTCTATATGGAATGGTATCTGTGCTCATTGAAAACACCTGGTTTTTCCTCACCTCAAGTGACCTTCGCGCTCCTACAGGCATAAGTGTGTTTGCTAAATGTGTGATGCTTTCTCTCGTCTGCCATTTCATTCATGGGACGCAATTTTGTATTCCACCTGTACCTCATATCTTTGATAAACCACTTTTTTCTATGTGACTAAATTTACTGAGAATGATTGTAACTACGAACACTCCTTTGGCGGCAAGTGACGTTATTTCATTGATTTCCTGGCTCAGTAATATATCATTGTAGATAAGAATCACATATTCTCCATCCATGTTTTCCGTCCAAGGAAATTTAGATTGTATCCTAGTCGAGGCTTTTGTAAAGAGAGCAGCAGTAAACGTTGGGTTGCCTGTGACCTGAGGTTCTTTGGTTTTCTTGAAAATATACGTCCTTGAGTGGAAGTGTCCTATGTGCTGTAGCTTTGTTTCTTACATTATTTTTGAATACACCATAGACTTCGCCAGGGTGCCGATTGCCATTGTTCATCCTGGAATCCACAAAATGTGGGTACGATTTACCTCCATGCTACCCTGAATTTCTAGTCTTTACACTTTTCGTAGATGACCCTTTGTTTAGATGGGAAGTGATAGCACTATGTAGTGTTGATTTGCACCGAGCCCCTGCCTGGTTGCCCAAAAACGGTGTATGCCTTTATTCGGAATATATTCAGGATAAAGGCATACACCGTTTTTCGACAAAGGCATGGTTGAAGAAGTACTGCCACATTCTAGGTTCTTACCAGGCGAGACGCGTCTCCCTCTTGAAATCCCATTTTTGCAATTCTGCCTTGCTCTCAAGTTCTTTTCTCTGGTTCAACCCAAGTCATTTATCCACATTACGTGCCTTTTACCATCCTGCAGGGCCATGAATTATAGGCTCCCTGAGATCCCCTGCTCAACTTCCCACTTTTGGAACTGGTCCCAAAGCAGCAGGAAATTTTCAAGCCCAATTCTCTTTCCGAGAGCAAGCTTAGACTTGGGTCAATTCTTGTTCAGCATTGGAAATTAGAGCGCCATGTGCCTGTCCAAATATATAGCCATCGTCTCTTATTCCTCCCCATTGTAGTTCATCCATGGAAACAATTCCAAGTTATAAGTAAGAGTGTTTTGAAAGGGCTGACTTCCCCAATTGGGTATATTTTCAGAAAAGCGGCTGAAAGCTTGAACCCGAGCACCAGGATATGAGAAGATGAGGTGGCTTTTCATGTTTTATTGCCGTTCCAATGGGGTAGCATCCTGTGGCTGTCCCATGCATGTGTTCGCTGTAGGAAGGGTCGTCTGCATTTGGAGATTTCGGGTCCATGGAATCAGGAAAATGCAGTGTTATTCAACAAGGGCTGCATTTGCTGACTCATGCTCACGAAGACACTCAGACCCACGAGTGTCCTCCCTTAGGTCCGATCCTTCTGTGTGTTAATATATGCTCAAAACAACTTCAATGACAGCCCCTGAACGAAGTCTCGAAGAATTTATCTCTCACTCACTGCCTTTAATTTGCAGTTCATTTTTCTCACGGGGTGTAGCCGATTTTGAGTGCTGTGTTGCTTGCTGCTGTGCATCCACTTGATTCTCTTCCAGAGAGACATCGATAAATTGTTTTTCAAATTCTAACCAGTTGTAAATAATCTTTTCTGGTGTGTAAAGTGGGCTGAGTTCAGTCCTTTGAGGTTTAGAGTAAGTTGTCTTGATTCCCTCTTTGGTCTATATGGAATGGTATCTGTGCTCATTGAAAACACCTGGTTTTTCCTCACCTCATGTGACCTTTGCGCTCCTACAGGCATAAGTGTGTTTGCTAAATGTGTAATTCTCTCTGTCGTCTGCCATTTCGTTCAAGGGACGCAATTTTATATTCCACCTGTACCTCATATCTTTGATAAACCACTTTTTTCTATGTGACTAAATTCACTGAGAATGATTGTAACTAAGAACACTCCGGTGGCGCCAAGTGACGTTATTTCATTGATTTCCTGGCTCTGTAATATATCATTGTAGATAAGAATCACATATTCTCCATCCATGTTTTCCGTCCAAGGAAATTTAGATTGTATCCTAGTCGAGGCTTTTGTAAAGAGAGCAGCAGTAAACGTTGGGTTGCCTGTGACCTGAGGTTCTTTGGTTTTCCTGAAAATATACGTCCTTGAATGGAAGTGTCCTATGTGCTGTAGCATTGTTTCTTACTTTATCTTCGAATACACCATAGAATTCGCCAGGGTGCCGATTGCAATTGGTCATCCCACAATCCACAAAATGTGGGTACGATTTACCTCCACGTTACCCTGCATTTCTGGTCTTTACACTTTTCGTACATGACCCTTTGTTTTGATGGGAAGTGATAGCATTATGTAGTGTTGATTTGCACAGAGCCCCTCCCTGGTTGCCCAAAAACGGTGTATGCCTTTATCCTAAAGATATTCAGGATAAAGGCATACACCCTTTTTCGACAAAGGCATGTTGGAAGAAGTACTGCCACATCCTAGGTTCTTACCAGGCGAGACGCTTCTCCCTCTTGAAATCCCATTTTTGCAATTCTGCCTTGCTCTCAAGTTCTTTTCTCTGGTTCAACCCAAGTCATTTTTCCACATTACGTGCCTTTTACCATCCTGCAGGGCCATGAATTATAGGCTCCCTGAGATCCCCGGCTCAACTTCCCACTTTCGGAACTGGTCCCAAAGCAGCAGGACATTTTCAAGCCCAATTCTCCTTCCGAGAGCAAGCTTAGACTTGGGTCAATTCTTGTTCAGCATTGGAAATTAGAGCGCCATGTGCCTGTCCAAATATATAGCCATCGTCTCTTATTCTTCCCCATTGTAGTTCATCCATGGAACCAATTCCAATTTATAAGTAAGAGTGTTTTGAAAGTGCTGACTTCCCCAATTGGGTATATTTCCAGAAAAGCGGCTGAAAGCTTGAACCCGAGCACCAGGATATGAGAAGATGAGGTGGCTTTTCATGTTTTATTGCCGTTCCAATGGGGTAGCATCCTGTGGCTGTCCCATGCATGTGTTCGCTGTAGGAAGGGTCGTCTGCATTTGGAGATTTCGGGTCCATGGAATCAGGAAAAGGCAGTGTTATTCGACAAGGGCTGCATTTGCTGACTCATGCTCACGAAGACATTCAGACCCACGAGTGTCCTCCCTTAGGTCCGATCCTTCTGTGTGTTAATATATGCTCAAAACAACTTCAATGACAGCCCCTGAACGAAGTCTCGAAGAATTTATCTCTCACTCACTGCCTTTAATTTGCAGTTCATTTTTCTCACGGGGTGTAGCCGATTTTGAGTGCTGTGTTGCTTGCTGCTGTGCATCCACTTGATTCTCTTCCAGAGAGACATCGATAAATTGTTTTTCAAATTCTAACCAGTTGTAAATAATCTTTTCTGGTGTGTAAAGTGGGCTGAGTTCAGTCCTTTGAGGTTTAGAGTAAGTTGTCTTGATTCCCTCTTTGGTCTATATGGAATGGTATCTGTGCTCATTGAAAACACCTGGTTTTTCCTCACCTCAAGTGACCTTCGCGCTCCTACAGGCATAAGTGTGTTTGCTAAATGTGTGATGCTTTCTCTCGTCTGCCATTTCATTCATGGGACGCAATTTTGTATTCCACCTGTACCTCATATCTTTGATAAACCACTTTTTTCTATGTGACTAAATTTACTGAGAATGATTGTAACTACGAACACTCCTTTGGCGGCAAGTGACGTTATTTCATTGATTTCCTGGCTCAGTAATATATCATTGTAGATAAGAATCACATATTCTCCATCCATGTTTTCCGTCCAAGGAAATTTAGATTGTATCCTAGTCGAGGCTTTTGTAAAGAGAGCAGCAGTAAACGTTGGGTTGCCTGTGACCTGAGGTTCTTTGGTTTTCTTGAAAATATACGTCCTTGAGTGGAAGTGTCCTATGTGCTGTAGCTTTGTTTCTTACATTATTTTTGAATACACCATAGACTTCGCCAGGGTGCCGATTGCCATTGTTCATCCTGGAATCCACAAAATGTGGGTACGATTTACCTCCATGCTACCCTGAATTTCTAGTCTTTACACTTTTCGTAGATGACCCTTTGTTTAGATGGGAAGTGATAGCACTATGTAGTGTTGATTTGCACCGAGCCCCTGCCTGGTTGCCCAAAAACGGTGTATGCCTTTATTCGGAATATATTCAGGATAAAGGCATACACCGTTTTTCGACAAAGGCATGGTTGAAGAAGTACTGCCACATTCTAGGTTCTTACCAGGCGAGACGCGTCTCCCTCTTGAAATCCCATTTTTGCAATTCTGCCTTGCTCTCAAGTTCTTTTCTCTGGTTCAACCCAAGTCATTTATCCACATTACGTGCCTTTTACCATCCTGCAGGGCCATGAATTATAGGCTCCCTGAGATCCCCTGCTCAACTTCCCACTTTTGGAACTGGTCCCAAAACAGCAGGAAATTTTCAAGCCCAATTCTCTTTCCGAGAGCAAGCTTAGACTTGGGTCAATTCTTGTTCAGCATTGGAAATTAGAGCGCCATGTGCCTGTCCAAATATATAGCCATCGTCTCTTATTCCTCCCCATTGTAGTTCATCCATGGAAACAATTCCAAGTTATAAGTAAGAGTGTTTTGAAAGGGCTGACTTCCCCAATTGGGTATATTTTCAGAAAAGCGGCTGAAAGCTTGAACCCGAGCACCAGGATATGAGAAGATGAGGTGGCTTTTCATGTTTTATTGCCGTTCCAATGGGGTAGCATCCTGTGGCTGTCCCATGCATGTGTTCGCTGTAGGAAGGGTCGTCTGCATTTGGAGATTTCGGGTCCATGGAATCAGGAAAAGGCAGTGTTATTCAACAAGGGCTGCATTTGCTGACTCATGCTCACGAAGACACTCAGACCCACGAGTGTCCTCCCTTAGGTCCGATCCTTCTGTGTGTTAATATATGCTCAAAACAACTTCAATGACAGCCCCTGAACGAAGTCTCGAAGAATTTATCTCTCACTCACTGCCTTGAATTTGCAGTTCATTTTTCTCACGGGGTGTAGCCGATTTTGAGTGCTGTGTTGCTTGCTGCTGTGCATCCACTTGATTCTCTTCCAGAGAGACATCGATAAATTGTTTTTCAAATTCTAACCAGTTGTAAATAATCTTTTCTGGTGTGTAAAGTGGGCTGAGTTCAGTCCTTTGAGGTTTAGAGTAAGTTGTCTTGATTCCCTCTTTGGTCTATATGGAATGGTATCTGTGCTCATTGAAAACACCTGGTTTTTCCTCACCTCATGTGACCTTTGCGCTCCTACAGGCATAAGTGTGTTTGCTAAATGTGTAATTCTCTCTGTCGTCTGCCATTTCGTTCAAGGGACGCAATTTTATATTCCACCTGTACCTCATATCTTTGATAAACCACTTTTTTCTATGTGACTAAATTCGCTGAGAATGATTGTAACTAAGAACACTCCGGTGGCGCCAAGTGACGTTATTTCATTGATTTCCTGGCTCTGTAATATATCATTGTAGATAAGAATCACATATTCTCCATCCATGTTTTCCGTCCAAGGAAATTTAGATTGTATCCTAGTCGAGGCTTTTGTAAAGAGAGCAGCAGTAAACGTTGGGTTGCCTGTGACCTGAGGTTCTTTGGTTTTCCTGAAAATATACGTCCTTGAATGGAAGTGTCCTATGTGCTGTAGCATTGTTTCTTACTTTATCTTCGAATACACCATAGAATTCGCCAGGGTGCCGATTGCAATTGGTCATCCCACAATCCACAAAATGTGGGTACGATTTACCTCCACGTTACCCTGCATTTCTGGTCTTCACAATTTTCGTACATGACCCTTTGTTTTGATGGGAAGTGATAGCATTATGTAGTGTTGATTTGCACAGAGCCCCTGCGTGGTTGCCCAAAAACGGTGTATGCCTTTATCCTAAAGATATTCAGGATAAAGGCATACACCCTTTTTCGACAAAGGCATGTTTGAAGAAGTACTGCCACATCCTAGGTTCTTACCAGGCGAGACGCGTCTCCCTCTTGGAATCCCAGTTTTGCAATTCTGCCTTGCTCTCAAGTTCTTTTCTCTGGTTCAACCCAAGTCATTTATCCACATTACGTGCCTTTTACCATCCTTCAGGGCCATGAATTTTAGGCTCCCTGAGATCCCCTGCTCAACTTCCCACTTTCGGAACTGGTCCCAAAGCAGCAGGATATTTTCAAGCCCAATTCTCTTTCCGAGAGCAAGCTTAGACTAGGGTCAATTCTTGTTCAGCATTGGAAAATAGAGCGCCATGTGCCTGTCCAAATATATAGCCATCGTCTCTTATTCCTCCCCATTGTAGTTCATCCATGGAACCAATTCCAAGTTATAAGTAAGAGTGTTTTGAAAGTGCTGACTTCCCCAATTGGGTATATTTTCAGAAAAGCGGCTGAAAGCTTGAACCCGAGCACCAGGATATGAGAAGATGAGGTGGCTTTTCATGTTTTTTTGCCGTTCCAATGGGGTAGCATCCTGTGGCTGTCCCATGCATGTGTTCGCTGTAGGAAGGGTCGTCTGCATTTGGAAATTTCGGGTCCATGGAATCAGGAAAAGGCAGTGTTATTCAACAAGGGCTGCATTTGCTGACTCATGCTCACGAAGACACTCAGACCCACGAGTGTCCTCCCTTAGGTCCGATCCTTCTGTGTGTTAATATATGCTCAAAACAACTTCAATGACAGCCCCTGAACGAAGTCTCGAAGAATTTATCTCTCACTCACTGCCTTTAATTTGCAGTTCATTTTTCTCACGGGGTGTAGCCGATTTTGAGTGCTGTGTTGCTTGCTGCTGTGCATCCACTTGATTCTCTTCCAGAGAGACATCGATAAATTGTTTTTCAAATTCTAACCAGTTGTCAATAATCTTTTCTGGTGTGTAAAGTGGGCTGAGTTCAGTCCTTTGAGGTTTAGAGTAAGTTGTCTTGATTCCCTCTTTGGTCTATATGGAATGGTATCTGTGCTCATTGAAAACACCTGGTTTTTCCTCACCTCAAGTGACCTTCGCGCTCCTACAGGCATAAGTGTGTTTGCTAAATGTGTGATGCTTTCTCTCGTCTGCCATTTCATTCATGGGACGCAATTTTGTATTCCACCTGTACCTCATATCTTTGATAAACCACTTTTTTCTATGTGACTAAATTTACTGAGAATGATTGTAACTACGAACACTCCTTTGGCGGCAAGTGACGTTATTTCATTGATTTCCTGGCTCAGTAATATATCATTGTAGATAAGAATCACATATTCTCCATCCATGTTTTCCGTCCAAGGAAATTTAGATTGTATCCTAGTCGAGGCTTTTGTAAAGAGAGCAGCAGTAAACGTTGGGTTGCCTGTGACCTGAGGTTCTTTGGTTTTCTTGAAAATATATGTCCTTGAGTGGAAGTGTCCTATGTGCTGTAGCTTTGTTTCTTACATTATTTTTGAATACACCATAGACTTCGCCAGGGTGCCGATTGCCATTGTTCATCCTGGAATCCACAAAATGTGGGTACGATTTACCTCCATGCTACCCTGAATTTCTAGTCTTTACACTTTTCGTAGATGACCCTTTGTTTAGATGGGAAGTGATAGCACTATGTAGTGTTGATTTTCACCGAGCCCCTGCCTGGTTGCCCAAAAACGGTGTATGCCTTTATTCGGAATATATTCAGGATAAAGGCATACACCGTTTTTCGACAAAGGCATGGTTGAAGAAGTACTGCCACATTCTAGGTTCTTACCAGGCGAGACGCGTCTCCCTCTTGAAATCCCATTTTTGCAATTCTGCCTTGCTCTCAAGTTCTTTTCTCTGGCTCAACCCAAGTCATTTGTCCACATTAGGTGTCTTTGACCATCCTGCAGGCCCATGAATTATAGGCTCGCTGAGATCCCCTGCTCAACTACCCACTTTTGGAACTGGTCACAAATCAGCGGGAAATTTTCAAGCCCTATTCTCCTTCTGAGAGCAAGCTTAGACTTGGGTCAATTCTTGTTCAGCAGTTGAAATTAGAGCACCATATGCCTGTCCAAATATATAGGCATCGTGTCTTATTCTTCCCCGTTGTAGTTCATCCATGGAACCAATTCCAAGCTGTAAGAAAGAAGGTTTTGAAAGTGCTGACTTCCCCAAGTGGGGATATTTTCAGGAAAGTGGCTGGAAGCTTGAACCCGAGCACCAGGATATGAGAAGATGAGGTGCCTTTTCATATTTTTTCCCGTTCCAATGGGGTAGCATCCTGTGGCTGACCCATGCATGTGTTTGCTGTAGAAGGGTCGTCTACATTTGGAGATTTCGGGTCAATGGAATCAGGGCAAGGCAGTGTTATTCTACAAGGGCTGCATTTGCTGACTCATGCTCACGAAGACACTCAGACCCACGATTGTCCTCCCTTAGGTCCCATCTTTCTGTGTGTGAATATGTGCTGAAAACAACTCCAATCACAGCCCCTGAACGAAGTCTCGAAAAATTTATCTGTCACTCACTGCCTTTATTTTGCAGTTTGTTTTTCTCACCGGGTGTAGCCGATTTTCCGTGCTGTGTTGCTTGCTGCTGTGCATCCACTAGATTCTCTTCCAGAGAGACATAGATAAATTGTTTTTCAAATTCTGACCAGTTGTCAATAATTTTTTCTGGTGTGTAAAGTGGGCTGAGTTCAGTCCTTTGAGGTTTAGAGTAAGTTGTCTTGATTCCCTCCTTGGTCTATATGGAATGGTATCTGTGCTCATTGAAAACACCTGGTTTTTCCTCACCTCATGTGACCTTTGCGCTCCTACAGGCATAAGTGTGTTTGCTAAATGTGTAATTCTCTCGGTCGTCTGCCATTTCGTTCAAGGGACGCAATTTTATATTCCACCTGTACCTCATATCTTTGATAAACCACTTTTTTCTATGTGACTAAATTCACTGAGAATGATTGTAACTAAGAACACTCCGGTGGCGCCAAGTGACGTTATTTCATTGATTTCCTGGCTCTGTAATATATCTTTGTAGATAAGAATCACATATTCTCCATCCATGTTTTCCGTCCAAGGAAATTTAGATTGTATCCTAGTCGAGGCTTTTGTAAAGAGAGCAGCAGTAAACGTTGGGTTGCCTGTGACCTGAGGTTCTTTGGTTTTCCTGAAAATATACGTCCTTGAATGGAAGTGTCCTATGTGCTGTAGCATTGTTTCTTACTTTATCTTCGAATACACCATAGAATTCGCCAGGGTGCCGATTGCAATTGGTCATCCCACAATCCACAAAATGTGGGTACGATTTACCTCCACGTTACCCTGCATTTCTGGTCTTTACACTTTTCGTACATGACCCTTTGTTTTGATGGGAAGTGATAGCATTATGTAGTGTTGATTTGCACAGAGCCCCTGCCTGGTTGCCCAAAAACGGTGTATGCCTTTATCCTAAAGATATTCAGGATAAAGGCATACACCCTTTTTCGACAAAGGCATGTTTGAAGAAGTACTGCCACATCCTAGGTTCTTACCAGGCGAGACGCTTCTCCCTCTTGGAATCCCAGTTTTGCAATTCTGCCTTGCTCTCAAGTTCTTTTCTCTGGTTCAACCCAAGTCATTTATCCACATTACGTGCCTTTTACCATCCTGCAGGGCCATGAATTATAGGCTCCCTGAGATCCCCTGCTCAACTTCCCACTTTTGGAACTGGTCCCAAAGCAGCAGGAAATTTTCAAGCCCAATTCTCTTTCCGAGAGCAAGCTTAGACTTGGGTCAATTCTTGTTCAGCATTGGAAATTAGAGCGCCATGTGCCTGTCCAAATATATAGCCATCGTCTCTTATTCCTCCCCATTGTAGTTCATCCATGGAAACAATTCCAAGTTATAAGTAAGAGTGTTTTGAAAGGGCTGACTTCCCCAATTGGGTATATTTTCAGAAAAGCGGCTGAAAGCTTGAACCCGAGCACCAGGATATGAGAAGATGAGGTGGCTTTTCATGTTTTATTGCCGTTCCAATGGGGTAGCATCCTGTGGCTGTCCCATGCATGTGTTCGCTGTAGGAAGGGTCGTCTGCATTTGGAGATTTCGGGTCCATGGAATCAGGAAAAGGCAGTGTTATTCGACAAGGGCTGCATTTGCTGACTCATGCTCACGAAGACACTCAGACCCACGAGTGTCCTCCCTTAGGTCCGATCCTTCTGTGTGTTAATATATGCTCAAAACAACTTCAATGACAGCCCCTGAACGAAGTCTCGAAGAATTTATCTCTCACTCACTGCCTTTAATTTGCAGTTCATTTTTCTCACGGGGTGTAGCCGATTTTGAGTGCTGTGTTGCTTGCTGCTGTGCATCCACTTGATTCTCTTCCAGAGAGACATCGATAAATTGTTTTTCAAATTCTAACCAGTTGTAAATAATCTTTTCTGGTGTGTAACGTGGGCTGAGTTCAGTCCTTTGAGGTTTAGAGTAAGTTGTCTTGATTCCCTCTTTGGTCTATATGGAATGGTATCTGTGCTCATTGAAAACACCTGGTTTTTCCTCACCTCATGTGACCTTTGCGCTCCTACAGGCATAAGTGTGTTTGCTAAATGTGTAATTCTCTCTGTCGTCTGCCATTTCGTTCAAGGGACGCAATTTTATATTCCACCTGTACCTCATATCTTTGATAAACCACTTTTTTCTATGTGACTAAATTCGCTGAGAATGATTGTAACTAAGAACACTCCGGTGGCGCCAAGTGACGTTATTTCATTGATTTCCTGGCTCTGTAATATATCATTGTAGATAAGAATCACATATTCTCCATCCAAGTTTTCCGTCCAAGGAAATTTAGATTGTATCCTAGTCGAGGCTTTTGTAAAGAGAGCAGCAGTAAACGTTGGGTTGCCTGTGACCTGAGGTTCTTTGGTTTTCCTGAAAATATACGTCCTTGAATGGAAGTGTCCTATGTGCTGTAGCATTGTTTCTTACTTTATCTTCGAATACACCATAGAATTCGCCAGGGTGCCGATTGCAATTGGTCATCCCACAATCCACAAAATGTGGGTATGATTTACCTCCACGTTACCCTGCATTTCTGGTCTTTACACTTTTCGTACATGACCCTTTGTTTTGATGGGAAGTGATAGCATTATGTAGTGTTGATTTGCACAGAGCCCCTCCCTGGTTGCCCAAAAACGGTGTATGCCTTTATCCTAAAGATATTCAGGATAAAGGCATACACCCTTTTTCGACAAAGGCATGTTTGAAGAAGTACTGCCACATCCTAGGTTCTTACCAGGCGAGACGCTTCTCCCTCTTGGAATCCCAGTTTTGCAATTCTGCCTTGCTCTCAAGTTCTTTTCTCTGGTTCAACCCAAGTCATTTATCCACATTACGTGCCTTTTACCATCCTGCAGGGCCATGAATTATAGGCTCCCTGAGATCCCCTGCTCAACTTCCCACTTTTGGAACTGGTCCCAAAGCAGCAGGAAATTTTCAAGCCCAATTCTCTTTCCGAGAGCAAGCTTAGACTTGGGTCAATTCTTGTTCAGCATTGGAAATTAGAGCGCCATGTGCCTGTCCAAATATATAGCCATCGTCTCTTATTCCTCCCCATTGTAGTTCATCCATGGAAACAATTCCAAGTTATAAGTAAGAGTGTTTTGAAAGGGCTGACTTCCCCAATTGGGTATATTTTCAGAAAAGCGGCTGAAAGCTTGAACCCGAGCACCAGGATATGAGAAGATGAGGTGGCTTTTCATGTTTTATTGCCGTTCCAATGGGGTAGCATCCTGTGGCTGTCCCATGCATGTGTTCGCTGTAGGAAGGGTCGTCTGCATTTGGAGATTTCGGGTCCATGGAATCAGGAAAAGGCAGTGTTATTCAACAAGGGCTGCATTTGCTGACTCATGCTCACGAAGACACTCAGACCCACGAGTGTCCTCCCTTAGGTCCGATCCTTCTGTGTGTTAATATATGCTCAAAACAACTTCAATGACAGCCCCTGAACGAAGTCTCGAAGAATTTATCTCTCACTCACTGCCTTTAATTTGCAGTTCATTTTTCTCACGGGGTGTAGCCGATTTTGAGTGCTGTGTTGCTTGCTGCTGTGCATCCACTTGATTCTCTTCCAGAGAGACATCGATAAATTGTTTTTCAAATTCTAACCAGTTGTAAATAATCTTTTCTGGTGTGTAAAGTGGGCTGAGTTCAGTCCTTTGAGGTTTAGAGTAAGTTGTCTTGATTCCCTCTTTGGTCTATATGGAAT
The DNA here is from genome assembly GCF_026419965.1 of Kogia breviceps. Classification (NCBI taxonomy): domain Eukaryota; kingdom Metazoa; phylum Chordata; class Mammalia; order Artiodactyla; family Physeteridae; genus Kogia; species Kogia breviceps. The sequence continues at coordinate 21,035 of NW_026711669.1, read as the reverse complement.
GGTATCTGTGCTCATTGAAAACACCTGGTTTTTCCTCACCTCATGTGACCTTTGCGCTCCTACAGGCATAAGTGTGTTTGCTAAATGTGTAATTCTCTCTGTCGTCTGCCATTTCGTTCAAGGGACGCAATTTTATATTCCACCTGTACCTCATATCTTTGATAAACCACTTTTTTCTATGTGACTAAATTCGCTGAGAATGATTGTAACTAAGAACACTCCGGTGGCGCCAAGTGACGTTATTTCATTGATTTCCTGGCTCTGTAATATATCATTGTAGATAAGAATCACATATTCTCCATCCATGTTTTCCGTCCAAGGAAATTTATATTGTATCCTAGTCGAGGCTTTTGTAAAGAGAGCAGCAGTAAACGTTGGGTTGCCTGTGACCTGAGGTTCTTTGGTTTTCCTGAAAATATACGTCCTTGAATGGAAGTGTCCTATGTGCTGTAGCATTGTTTCTTACTTTATCTTCGAATACACCATAGAATTCGCCAGGGTGCCGATTGCAATTGGTCATCCCACAATCCACAAAATGTGGGTACGATTTACCTCCACGTTACCCTGCATTTCTGGTCTTTACACTTTTCGTACATGACCCTTTGTTTTGATGGGAAGTGATAGCATTATGTAGTGTTGATTTGCACAGAGCCCCTCCCTGGTTGCCCAAAAACGGTGTATGCCTTTATCCTAAAGATATTCAGGATAAAGGCATACACCCTTTTTCGACAAAGGCATGTTGGAAGAAGTACTGCCACATCCTAGGTTCTTACCAGGCGAGACGCTTCTCCCTCTTGAAATCCCAGTTTTGCAATTCTGCCTTGCTCTCAAGTTCTTTTCTCTGGTTCAACCCAAGTCATTTTTCCACATTACGTGCCTTTTACCATCCTGCAGGGCCATGAATTATAGGCTCCCTGAGATCCCCGGCTCAACTTCCCACTTTCGGAACTGGTCCCAAAGCAGCAGGACATTTTCAAGCCCAATTCTCCTTCCGAGAGCAAGCTTAGACTTGGGTCAATTCTTGTTCAGCATTGGAAATTAGAGCGCCATGTGCCTGTCCAAATATATAGCCATCGTCTCTTATTCTTCCCCATTGTAGTTCATCCATGGAACCAATTCCAATTTATAAGTAAGAGTGTTTTGAAAGTGCTGACTTCCCCAATTGGGTATATTTCCAGAAAAGCGGCTGAAAGCTTGAACCCGAGCACCAGGATATGAGAAGATGAGGTGGCTTTTCATGTTTTATTGCCGTGCCAATGGGGTAGCATCCTGTGGCTGTCCCATGCATGTGTTCGCTGTAGGAAGGGTCGTCTGCATTTGGAGATTTCGGGTCCATGGAATCAGGAAAAGGCAGTGTTATTCGACAAGGGCTGCATTTGCTGACTCATGCTCACGAAGACATTCAGACCCACGAGTGTCCTCCCTTAGGTCCGATCCTTCTGTGTGTTAATATATGCTCAAAACAACTTCAATGACAGCCCCTGAACGAAGTCTCGAAGAATTTATCTCTCACTCACTGCCTTTAATTTGCAGTTCATTTTTCTCACGGGGTGTAGCCGATTTTGAGTGCTGTGTTGCTTGCTGCTGTGCATCCACTTGATTCTCTTCCAGAGAGACATCGATAAATTGTTTTTCAAATTCTAACCAGTTGTAAATAAACTTTGCTGGTGTGTAAAGTGGGCTGAGTTCAGTCCTTTGAGGTTTAGAGTAAGTTGTCTTGATTCCCTCTTTGGTCTATATGGAATGGTATCTGTGCTCATTGAAAACACCTGGTTTTTCCTCACCTCAAGTGACCTTCGCGCTCCTACAGGCATAAGTGTGTTTGCTAAATGTGTGATGCTTTCTCTCGTCTGCCATTTCATTCATGGGACGCAATTTTGTATTCCACCTGTACCTCATATCTTTGATAAACCACTTTTTTCTATGTGACTAAATTTACTGAGAATGATTGTAACTACGAACACTCCTTTGGCGGCAAGTGACGTTATTTCATTGATTTCCTGGCTCAGTAATATATCATTGTAGATAAGAATCACATATTCTCCATCCATGTTTTCCGTCCAAGGAAATTTAGATTGTATCCTAGTCGAGGCTTTTGTAAAGAGAGCAGCAATAAACGTTGGGTTGCCTGTGACCTGAGGTTCTTTGGTTTTCTTGAAAATATACGTCCTTGAGTGGAAGTGTCCTATGTGCTGTAGCTTTGTTTCTTACATTATTTTTGAATACACCATAGACTTCGCCAGGGTGCCGATTGCCATTGTTCATCCTGGAATCCACAAAATGTGGGTACGATTTACCTCCATGCTACCCTGAATTTCTAGTCTTTACACTTTTCGTAGATGACCCTTTGTTTAGATGGGAAGTGATAGCACTATGTAGTGTTGATTTGCACCGAGCCCCTGCCTGGTTGCCCAAAAACGGTGTATGCCTTTATTCGGAATATATTCAGGATAAAGGCATACACCGTTTTTCGACAAAGGCATGGTTGAAGAAGTACTGCCACATTCTAGGTTCTTACCAGGCGAGACGCGTCTCCCTCTTGAAATCCCATTTTTGCAATTCTGCCTTGCTCTCAAGTTCTTTTCTCTGGTTCAACCCAAGTCATTTATCCACATTACGTGCCTTTTACCATCCTGCAGGGCCATGAATTATAGGCTCCCTGAGATCCCCTGCTCAACTTCCCACTTTTGGAACTGGTCCCAAAGCAGCAGGAAATTTTCAAGCCCAATTCTCTTTCCGAGAGCAAGCTTAGACTTGGGTCAATTCTTGTTCAGCATTGGAAATTAGAGCGCCATGTGCCTGTCCAAATATATAGCAATCGTCTCTTATTCCTCCCCATTGTAGTTCATCCATGGAAACAATTCCAAGTTATAAGTAAGAGTGTTTTGAAAGGGCTGACTTCCCCAATTGGGTATATTTTCAGAAAAGCGGCTGAAAGCTTGAACCCGAGCACCAGGATATGAGAAGATGAGGTGGCTTTTCATGTTTTATTGCCGTTCCAATGGGGTAGCATCCTGTGGCTGTCCCATGCATGTGTTCGCTGTAGGAAGGGTCGTCTGCATTTGGAGATTTCGGGTCCATGGAATCAGGAAAAGGCAGTGTTATTCAACAAGGGCTGCATTTGCTGACTCATGCTCACGAAGACACTCAGACCCAAGAGTGTCCTCCCTTAGGTCCGATCCTTCTGTGTGTTAATATATGCTCAAAACAACTTCAATGACAGCCCCTGAATGAAGTCTCGAAGAATTTATCTCTCACTCACTGCCTTTAATTTGCAGTTCATTTTTCTCACGGGGTGTAGCCGATTTTGAGTGCTGTGTTGCTTGCTGCTGTGCATCCACTTGATTCTCTTCCAGAGAGACATCGATAAATTGTTTTTCAAATTCTAACCAGTTGTAAATAATCTTTTCTGGTGTGTAAAGTGGGCTGAGTTCAGTCCTTTGAGGTTTAGAGTAAGTTGTCTTGATTCCCTCTTTGGTCTATATGGAATGGTATCTGTGCTCATTGAAAACACCTGGTTTTTCCTCACCTCATGTGACCTTTGCGCTCCTACAGGCATAAGTGTGTTTGCTAAATGTGAAATTCTCTCTGTCGTCTGCCATTTCGTTCAAGGGACGCAATTTTATATTCCACCTGTACCTCATATCTTTGATAAACCACTTTTTTCTATGTGACTAAATTCACTGAGAATGATTGTAACTAAGAACACTCCGGTGGCGCCAAGTGACGTTATTTCATTGATTTCCTGGCTCTGTAATATATCATTGTAGATAAGAATCACATATTCTCCATCCATGTTTTCCGTCCAAGGAAATTTAGATTGTATCCTAGTCGAGGCTTTTGTAAAGAGAGCAGCAGTAAACGTTGGGTTGCCTGTGACCTGAGGTTCTTTGGTTTTCCTGAAAATATACGTCCTTGAATGGAAGTGTCCTATGTGCTGTAGCATTGTTTCTTACTTTATCTTCGAATACACCATAGAATTCGCCAGGGTGCCGATTGCAATTGGTCATCCCACAATCCACAAAATGTGGGTACGATTTACCTCCACGTTACCCTGCATTTCTGGTCTTTACACTTTTCGTACATGACCCTTTGTTTTGATGGGAAGTGATAGCATTATGTAGTGTTGATTTGCACAGAGCCCCTCCCTGGTTGCCCAAAAAGGGTGTATGCCTTTATCCTAAAGATATTCAGGATAAAGGCATACACCCTTTTTCGACAAAGGCATGTTGGAAGAAGTACTGCCACATCCTAGGTTCTTACCAGGCGAGACGCTTCTCCCTCTTGAAATCCCATTTTTGCAATTCTGCCTTGCTCTCAAGTTCTTTTCTCTGGCTCAACCCAAGTCATTTGTCCACATTAGGTGTCTTTTACCATCCTGCAGGGCCATGAATTATAGGCTCCCTGAGATCCCCGGCTCAACTTCCCACTTTCGGAACTGGTCCCAAAGCAGCAGGAAATTTTCAAGCCCAATTCTCCTTCCGAGAGCAAGCTTAGACTTGGGTCAATTCTTGTTCAGCATTGGAAATTAGAGCGCCATGTGCCTGTCCAAATATATAGCCATCGTCTCTTATTCTTCCCCATTGTAGTTCATCCATGGAACCAATTCCAAGTTATAAGTAAGAGTGTTTTGAAAGTGCTGACTTCCCCAATTGGGTATATTTTCAGAAAAGCGGCTGAAAGCTTGAACCCGAGCACCAGGATATGAGAAGATGAGGTGGCTTTTCATGTTTTTTTGCCGTTCCAATGGGGTAGCATCCTGTGGCTGTCCCATGCATGTGTTCGCTGTAGGAAGGGTCGTCTGCATTTGCAAATTTCGGGTCCATGGAATTAGGAAAAGGCAGTGTTATTCGACAAGGGCTGCATTTGCTGACTCATGCTCACGAAGACACTCAGACCCTCGAGTGTCCTTCCTTAGGTCCGATCATTCTGTGTGTTAATATATGCTCAAAACAACTTCAATGACAGCCCCTGAACGAAGTCTCGAAGAATTTATCTCTCACTCACTGCCTTTATTTTGCAGTTTATTTTTCTCACGGGGTGTAGCCGATTTTGAGTGCTGTGTTGCTTGCTGCTGTGCATCCAGTTGATTCTCTTCCAGAGAGACATCGATAAATTGTTTTTCAAATTCTAACCAGTTGTAAATAATCTTTTCTGGTGTGTAAAGTGGGCTGAGTTCAGTCCTTTGAGGTTTAGAGTAAGTTGTCTTGATGCCCTCTTTGGTCTATATGGAATGGTATCTGTGCTCATTGAAAACACCTGGTTTTTCCTCACCTCAAGTGACCTTCGCGCTCCTACAGGCATAAGTGTGTTTGCTAAATGTGTGATGCTTTCTCTCGTCTGCCATTTCATTCATGGCACGCAATTTTGTATTCCACCTGTACCTCATATCTTTGATAAACCACTTTTTTCTATGTGACTAAATTTACTGAGAATGATTGTAACTACGAACACTCCTTTGGCGGCAAGTGACGTTATTTCATTGATTTCCTGGCTCAATAATATATCATTGTAGATAAGAATCACATATTCTCCATCCATGTTTTCCGTCCAAGGAAATTTAGATTGTATCCTAGTCGAGGCTTTTGTAAAGAGAGCAGCAGTAAACGTTGGGTTGCCTGTGACCTGAGTTTCTTTGGTTTTCTTGAAAATATACGTCCTTGAGTGGAAGTGTCCTATGTGCTGTAGCTTTGTTTCTTACATTATTTTTGAATACACAATAGAATTCGCCAGGGTTCCGATTGCAATTGGTCATCCCACAATCCACAAAATGTGGGTACGATTTACCTCCATGCTACCCTGAATTTCTAGTCTTTACACTTTTCGTAGATGACCCTTTGTTTAGATGGGAAGTGATAGCACTATGTAGTGTTGATTTGCACCGAGCCCCTGCCTGGTTGCCCAAAAACGGTGTATGCCTTTATTCGGAATATATTCAGGATAAAGGCATTCACCGTTTTTCGACAAAGGCATGGTTGAAGAAGTACTGCCACATTCTAGGTTCTTACCAGGCGAGACGCGTCTCCCTCTTGAAATCCCATTTTTGCAATTCTGCCTTGCTCTCAAGTTCTTTTCTCTGGCTCAACCCAAGTCATTTGTCCACATTAGGTGTCTTTGACCATCCTTCAGGCCCATGAATTATAGGCTCGCTGAGATCCCCTGCTCAACTTCCCACTTTTGGAACTGGTCACAAATCAGCGGGAAATTTACAAGCCCTATTCTCCTTCTGAGAGCAAGCTTAGACTTGGGTCAATTATTGTTCAGCAGTTGAAATTAGAGCACCATATGCCTGTCCAAATATAAAGGCATCGTGTTTTATTCTTCCCCGTTGTAGTTCATCCATGGAAGCAATTCCAAGCTATAAGAAAGAAGGTTTTGAAAGTGCTGACTTCCGCAAGTGGGGATATTTTCAGGAAAGTGGCTGGAAGCTTGAACCCGAGCACCAGGATATGAGAAGATGAGGTGCCTTTTCATGTTTTTTCCCGTTCCAATGGGGTAGCATCCTGTGGCTGAACCATGCATGTGTTCGTTGTAGAAGGGTCGTCTACATTTGGAGATTTCGGGTCAATGGAATCTGGGCAAGGCAGTGTTATTCTACAAGGGCTGCATTTGCTGACTCATGCTCACGAAGACACTCAGACCCACGATTGTGTCCCCTTAGGTCCCATCTTTCTGTGTGTGAATATATGCTGAAAACAACTCCAATCACAGCCCCTGAACCAAGTCTCGAAGAATTTATCTGTCACTCACTGCCTTTATTTTGCAGTTTGTTTTTCTCACCGGGTGTAGCCGATTTTCCGTGCTGTGTTGCTTGCTGCTGTGCATCCACTAGATTCTCTTCCAGAGAGACATAGATAAATTGTTTTTCAAATTCTGACCAGTTGTCAATAATCTTTTCTGGTGTGTAAAGTGGGCTGAGTTCAGTCCTTTGAGGTTTAGAGTAAGTTGACTTGATTCCCTCCTTGGTCTATATGGAATGGTATCTGTGCTCATTGAAAACACCTGGTTTTTCCTCACCTCATGTGACCTTTGCGCTCCTACAGGCATAAGTGTGTTTGCTAAATGTGTAATTCTCTCTGTCGTCTGCCATTTCATTCATGGGACGCAATTTTGTATTCCACCTGTACCTCATATCTTTGATAAACCACTTTTTTCTATGTGACTAAATTTACTGAGAATGATTGTAACTACGAACACTCCTTTGGCGGCAAGTGACGTTATTTCATTGATTTCCTGGCTCAGTAATATATCATTGTAGATAAGAATCACATATTCTCCATCCATGTTTTCTGTCTAAGGAAATTTAGATTGTATCCTAGTCGAGGCTTTTGTAAAGAGAGAAGCAGTAAACGTTGGGTTGCCTGTGACCTGAGGTTCTTTGGTTTTCTTGAAAATATACGTCCTTGAGTGGAATTGTCCTATGTGCTGTAGCTTTGTTTCTCACATTATTTTTGAATACACCATAGACTTCGCCAGGGTGCCGATTGCCATTTTTCATCCTGGAATCCACAAAATGTGGGTGCGATTTACCTCCATGCTACCCTGAATTTCTAGTCTTTACAATTTTCGTAGATGACCCTTTGTTTAGATGGGAAGTGATAGCACTATGTAGTGTTGATTTGCACCGAGCCCCTGCCTGGTTGCCCAAAAACGGTGTATGCCTTTATTCGGAAAATATTCAGGATAAAGGCATACACCATTTTTCGACAAAGGCATGGTTGAAGAAGTATTGCCACATTCTAGTTTCTTACCAGGCGAGACGCGTCTCCCTCTTGAAATCCCATTTTTGCAATGCTGCCTTGCTCTCAAGTTCTTTTCTCTGGCTCAACCCAAGTCATTTGTCCACATTAGGTGTCTTTGACCATCCTGCAGGCCCATGAATTATAGGCTCGCTGAGATCCCCTGCTCAACTTCCCACTTTTGGAACTGGTCACAAATCAGCGGGAAATTTTCAAGCCCTATTCTCCTTCTGAGAGCAAGCTTAGACTTGGGTCAATTCTTGTTCAGCAGTTGAAATTAGAGCACCATATGCCTGTCCAAATATATAGGCATCGTGTCTTATTCTTCCCCGTTGTAGTTCATCCATGGAACCAATTCCAAGCTATAAGAAAGAAGGTTTTGAAAGTGCTGACTTCCCCAAGTGGGGATATTTTCAGGAAAGTGGCTGGAAGCTTGAACCCGAGCACCAGGATATGAGAAGATGAGGTGCCTTTTCAAGTTTTTTCCCGTTCCAATGGGGTAGCATCCTGTGGATGACCCATGCATGTGTTCGCTGTAGAAGGGTCGTCTGCATTTGGAGATTTCGGGTCCATGGAATCAGGAAAAGGCAATGTTATTCGACAAGGGCTGCATTTGCTGACTCATGCTCACGAAGACACTCAGACCCACGAGTGTCCTCCCTTAGGTCCGATCCTTCTGTGTGTTAATATATGCTCAAAAGAACTTCAATGACAGCCCCTGAACGAAGTCTCGAAGAATTTATCTCTCACTCACTGCCTTTATTTTGCAGTTTATTTTTCTCACGGGCTGTAGTCGATTTTCAGTGCTGTGTTGCTTGCTGCTGTGCATCCACTTGATTCTCTTCCAGAGAGACATCGATAAATTGTTTTTCAAATTCTAACCAGTTGTAAATAATCTTTGCTGGTGTGTAAAGTGGGCTGAGTTCAGTCCTTTGAGGTTTAGAGTAAGTTGTCTTGATGCCCTCTTTGGTCTATATGGAATGGTATCTGTGCTCATTGAAAACACCTGGTTTTTCCTCACCTCAAGTGACCTTCGCGCTCCTACAGGCATAAGTGTGTTTGCTAAATGTGTGATGCTTTCTCTCGTCTGCCATTTCATTCATGGGACGCAATTTTGTATTCCACCTGTACCTCATATCTTTGATAAACCACTTTTTTCTATGTGACTAAATTTACTGAGAATGATTGTAACTAAAAACACTCCTTTGGCGGCAAGTGACGTTACTTCATTGATTTCCTGGCTCAGTAATATATCATTGTAGATAAGAATCACATATTCTCCATCCATGTTTTCTGTCCAAGGAAATTTAGATTGTATCCTAGTCGAGGCTTTTGTAAAGAGAGAAGCAGTAAACGTTGGGTTGCCTGTGACCTGAGGTTCTTTGGTTTTCTTGAAAATATACATCCTTGAGTGGAAGTGTCCTATGTGCTGTAGCTTTGTTTCTTACATTATTTTTGAATACACCATAGACTTCGCCAGGGTGCCGATTGCCATTGTTCATCCTGGAATCCACAAAATGTGGGTACGATTTACCTCCATGCTACCCTGAATTACTAGTCTTTACACTTTTCGTAGATGACCCTTTGTTTAGATGGGAAGTGATAGCACTATGTAGTGTTGATTTGCACCGAGCCCCTGCCTGGTTGCCCAAAAACGGTGTATGCCTTTATTCGGAATATATTCAGGATAAAGGCATACACCGTTTTTCGACAAAGGCATGGTTGAAGAAGTACTGCCACATTCTAGGTTCTTACCAGGCGAGACGCGTCTCCCTCTTGAAATCCCATTTTTGCAATTCTGCCTTGCTCTCAAGTCCTTTTCTCTGGCTCAACCCAAGTCATTTGTCCACATTAGGTGCCTTTGACCATCCTGCAGGGCCATGAATTATAGGCTCCCTGAGATCCCCTGCTCAACTTCCCACTTTTGGAACTGGTCACAAATCAGCGGGAAATTTTCAAGCCCTATTCTCCTTCTGAGAGCAAGCTTAGACTTGGGTCAATTCTTGTTCAGCAGTTGAAATTAGAGCACCATATGCCTGTCCAAATATATAGGCATCGTGTCTTATTCTTCCCCGTTGTAGTTCATCCATGGAACCAATTCCAAGCTATAAGAAAGAAGGTTTTGAAAGTGCTGACTTCCCCAAGTGGGGATATTTTCAGGAAAGTGGCTGGAAGCTTGAACCCAAGTACCAGGATATGAGAAGATGAGGTGCCTTTTCATGTTTTTTCCCGTTCCAATGGGGTAGCATCCTGTGGCTGACCCATGCATGTGTTTGCTGTAGAAGGGTCGTCTACATTTGGAGATTTCGGGTCAATGGAATCAGGGCAAGGCAGTGTTATTCTACAAGGGCTGCATTTGCTGACTCATGCTCACGAAGACACTCAGACCCACGATTGTCCTCCCTTAGGTCCCATCTTTCTGTGTGTGAATATATGCTGAAAACAACTCCAATCACAGCCCCTGAACGAAGTCTTGAAAAATTTATCTGTCACTCACTGCCTTTATTTTGCAGTTTATTTTTCTCACGGGGTGTAGATGATTTTCAGTGCTGTGTTGCTTGCTGCTGTGCATCCACTAGATTCTCTTCCAGAGAGACATCGATAAATTGTTTTTCAAATTCTGACCAGTTGTCAATAATCTTTTCTGGTGTGTAAAGTGGGCTGAGTTCAGTCCTTTGAGGTTTAGAGTAAGTTGTCTTGATTCCCTCCTTGGTCTATATGGAATGGTATCTGTGCTCATTGAAAACACCTGGTTTTTCCTCACCTCATGTGACCTTTGCGCTCCTACAGGCATAAGTGTGTTTGCTAAATGTGTAATTCTCTCTGTCATCTGCCATTTCGTTCAAGGGATGCAATTTTATATTCCACCTGTACCTCATATCTTTGATAAACCACTTTTTTCTATGTGACTAAATTCACTGAGAATGATTGTAACTAAGAACACTCCGGTGGCGCCAAGTGACGTTATTTCATTGATTTCCTGGCTCTGTAATATATCATTGTAGATAAGAATCACATATTCTCCATCCATGTATTCCGTCCAAGGAAATTTAGATTGTATCCTAGTCGAGGGTTTTGTAAAGAGAGCAGCAGTAAACGTTGGGTTGCCTGCGACCTGAGGTTCTTTGGTTTTCCTGAAAATATACGTCCTTGAATGGAAGTGTCCTATGTGCTGTAGCATTGTTTCTTACTTTATCTTCGAATACACCATAGAATTCGCCAGGGTGCCGATTGCAATTGGTCATCCCACAATCCACAAAATGTGGGTACGATTTACCTCCACGTTACCCTGCATTTCTGGTCTTTACACTTTTCGTACATGACCCTTTGTTTTGATGGGAAGTGATAGCATTATGTAGTGTTGATTTGCACAGAGCCCCTGCCTGGTTGCCCAAAAACGGTGTATGCCTTTATCCTAAAGATATTCAGGATAAAGGCATACACCCTTTTTCGACAAAGGCATGTTTGAAGAAGTACTGCCACATCCTATGTTCTTACCAGGCGAGACGGGTCTCCCTCTTGAAATCCCATTTTTGCAATTCTGCATTGCTCTCAAGTTCTTTTCTCTGGCTCAACCCAAGTCATTTGTCCACATTAGGTGTCTTTTACCATCCTGCAGGGCCATGAATTATAGGCTCCCTGAGATCCCCGGCTCAACTTCCCACTTTCGGAACTGGTCCCAAAGCAGCAGGAAATTTTCAAGCCCAATTCTCCTTCCGAGAGCAAGCTTAGACTTGGGTCAATTCTTGTTCAGCATTGGAAATTAGAGCGCCATGTGCCTGCCCAAATATATAGCCATCGTCTCTTATTCTTCCCCATTGTAGTTCATCCATGGAACCAATTCCAAGTTATAAGTAAGAGTGTTTTGAAAGTGCTGACTTCCCCAATTGGGTATATTTTCAGAAAAGCAGCTGAAAGCTTGAACCCGAGCACCAGGATATGAGAAGATGAGGTGGCTTTTCATGTTTTTTTGCCGTTCCAATGGGGTAGCATCCTGTGGCTGTCCCATGCATGTGTTCGCTGTAGGAAGGGTCATCTGCATTTGGAAATTTCGGGTCCATGGAATCAGGAAAAGGCAGTGTTATTCGACAAGGGCTGCATTTGCTGACTCATGCTCACGAAGACACTCAGACCCACGAGTGTCCTTCCTTAGGTCCGATCATTCTGTGTGTTAATATATGCTCAAAACAACTTCAATGACAGCCCCTGAACGAAGTCTCGAAGAATTTATCTCTCACTCACTGCCTTTATTTTGCAGTTTATTTTTCTCACGGGATGTAGCCGATTTTGTGTGCTGTGTTGCTTGCTGCTGTGCATCCACTTGATTCTCTTCCAGAGAGACATCGATAAATTGTTTTTCAAATTCTGACCAGTTGTCAATAAACTTTTTTGGAGTGTAAAGTGGGCTGAGTTCAATCCTTTGAGGTTTAGAGTAAGTTGTCTTGATTCCCTCTTTGGTCTATATGGAGTGGTATCTGTGCTCATTGAAAACACCTGGTTTCTCCTCACCTCAAGTGACCTTCGCGCTCCTACAGGCATAAGTGTGTTTGCTAAATGTGTGATGCTTTCTCTCGTCTGCCATTTCATTCATGGGACGCAATTATGTATTCCACCTGTTCCTCATATCTTTGATAAACCACTTTTTTCTATGTGACTAAATTTACTGAGAATGATTATAACTACGAACACTCGTTTGGCGGCAAGTGACGTTATTTCATTGATTTCCTGGCTCAGTAATATATCATTGTAGATAAGAATCACATATTCTCCATCCATGTTTTCCGTCCAAAGAAATTTAGATTGTATCCTTCTCGAGGCATTTGTAAAGAGAGCAGCAGTAAACGTTGGGTTGCCTGTGACCTGAGGTTTTTTGGTTTTCTTGAAAGGATACATCCTTGAGTGGAAGTGTCCGATGTGCTGTAGCTTTGTTTCTTACATTATTTTTGAATACACCATAGACTTCGCCAGGGTGCCGATTGCCATTGTTCATCCCGGAATCCACAAAATGTGGGTACGATTTACCTCCATGCTACCCTGAATTTCTAGTCTTTACACTTTTCGTAGATGACCCTTTGTTTAGATGGGAAGTGATAGCACTATGTAGTGTTGATTTGCACTGAGCCCCTGCCTGGTTGCCCAAAAACGGTGTATGCCTTTATCCGGAATATATTCAGGATAAAGGCATACACCCTTTTTCGACAAAGGCATGGTTGAAGAAGTACTGCCACATTCTAGGTTCTTACCAGGCGAGACGCTTCTCCCTCTTGAAATCCCAGATTTGCAATTCTGCCTTGCTCTCCCGTTCTTTTCTCTGGTTCAACCCAAGTCATTTTTCCACATTAGGTGCCTTTTACCATCCTGCAGGGCCATGAATTATAGGCTCCCTGAGATCCCCTGCTCAACTTCCCACTTTGGGAACTGGTCCCAAAGCAGCAGGAAATTTTCCAGCCCAATTTTCCTTCTGAGAGCAAGCTTAGAATTGGGTCAATTCTTGTTCAGCATTTTAAATTAGAGCGCCATGTGCCTGTCCAAATGTATGGCGATCATCTCTTGTCCTTCCCCGTTGTAGTTCATCCATGGAACCAATTCCAAGCTATAAGAAAGGGTGTTTTGAAAGTGCTGACTTCACCAAGTGGGAATATTTTCAGAAAATCGGCTGAAAGCTTGAAACCGAGCACCAGGATATGAGAAGATGAGGTGGCTTTTCATGTTTTTTTCCCGTTCCAATGGGGTAGCATCCTGTGGCTGTCCCATGCATGTGTTCGGTGTAGGAAGGGTGGTCTGCATTTGGAGATTTCAGGTCAATGGAATCAGGGAAAGGCAGTGTTATTCTACAAGGGCTGCATTTGCTGACTCATGCTCACGAAGACACTCAGACCCACGAGTGTCCTCCCTTAGGTCCCATCTTTCTGTGTGTTAATATATGCTCAAAACAACTTCAAACACAGCCCCTGAATGAAGTCTCGAAGTATTTATCTCTCATTCACTGCCTTTATTTTGCAGTTTATTTTTCTCACGGGGTGTAGCCGATTTTCAGTGCTGTGTTGCTTGCTGCTGTGCATCCACATGATTCTCTTCCAGAGAGACATCGATAAATTGTTTTTCAAATTTTGACCAGATGTCAATAAACTTTTTTGGTGTGTAAAGTGGGCTGAGTTCAATCCTTTGATGTTTAGAGTAAGTTGTCTTGATTCCCACTTTGGTCTACATGGAATGATATCTGTGCTCATTGAAAACACCTGGTTTTTCCTCACCTCATGTGACCTTTGCGCTCCTACAGGCATAAGTGTGTTTGCTAAATGTGTAATTCTCTCTGTCGTCTGCCATTTCGTTCAAGGGACGCAATTTTATATTCCACCTGTACCTCATAACTTTGATAAACCACTTTTTTCTATGTGACTAAATTCACTGAGAATGATTGTAACTACGAACACTCCTTTGATGGCAAGTGACGTTATTTCATTGATTTCCTGGCTCAGTAATATATCATTGTAGATAAGAATCACATATTCTCCATCCATGTTTTCCGTCCAAGGAAATTTAGATTGTATCCTAGTCGAGGCTTTTGTAAAGAGAGCAGCAGTAAACGTTGGGTTGCCTGTGACCTGAGGTTCTTTGGTTTTCTTGAAAATATACGTCCTTGAGTGGAAGTGTCCTATGTGCTGTAGCTTTGTTTCTTACATTATTTTTGAATACACCATAGATTTCGCCAGGGTGCCGATTGCCATTGTTCATCCTGGAATCCACAAAATGTGGGTACGATTTACCTCCATGCTACCCTGAATTTCTAGTCCTTACACTTTTCGTAGATGACCCTTTGTTTAGATGGGAAGTGATAGCACTATGTAGTGTTGATTTGCACCGAGCCCTTGCCTGGTTGCCCAAAAACGGTGTATGCCTTTATTCGGAATATATTCAGGATAGAGGCATACACCGTTTTTCGACAAAGGCATGGTTGAAGAAGTACTGCCACATTCTAGGTTCTTACCAGGCGAGACGCGTCTCCCTCTTGAAATCCCATTTTTGCAATTCTGCCTTGCTCTCAAGTTCTTTTCTCTGGCTCAACCCAAGTCATTTGTCCACATTAGGTGCCTTTGACCATCCTGCAGTCCCATTAATTATAGGCTCGCTGAGATCCCCTGCTCAACTTCCCACTTTTGGAACTGGTCACAAATCAGCGGGAAATTTTCAAGCCCTATTCTCTTTCTGAGAGCAAGCTTAGACTTGGGTCAATTCTTGTTCAGCAGTTGAAATTAGAGCACCATATGCCTGTCCAAATATATAGGCATCGTGTCTTAT
Organism: Kogia breviceps; assembly: GCF_026419965.1. Taxonomy (NCBI): domain Eukaryota; kingdom Metazoa; phylum Chordata; class Mammalia; order Artiodactyla; family Physeteridae; genus Kogia; species Kogia breviceps. The sequence continues at coordinate 5,997 of NW_026711669.1, read as the reverse complement.
TCTTCCCTGTTGTAGTTCATCCATGGAACCAATTCCAAGCTATAAGAAAGAAGGTTTTGAAAGTGCTGACTTCCGCAAGTGGGGATATTTTCAGGAAAGTGGCTGGAAGCTTGAACCCGAGCACCAGGATATGAGAAGATGAGGTGCCTTTTCATGTTTTTTCCCGTTCCAATGGGGTAGCATCCTGTGGCTGACCCATGCATGTGTTTGCTGTAGAAGGGTCGTCTACATTTGGAGATTTCGGGTCAATGGAATCAGGGCAAGGCAGTGTTATTCTACAAGGGCTGCATTTGCTGGCTCATGCTCACGAAGACACTCAGACCCACGATGGTCCTCCCTTAGGTCCCATCTTTCTGTGTGTGAATATGTGCTGAAAACAACTCCAATCACAGCCCCTGAACGAAGTCTCGAAAAATTTATCTGTCACTCACTGCCTTTATTTTGCAGTTTATTTTTCTCACCGGGTGTAGCCGATTTTCCGTGCTGTGTTGCTTGCTGCTGTGCATCCACTAGATTCTCTTCCAGAGAGACATAGATAAATTGTTTTTCAAATTCTGACCAGTTGTCAATAATCTTTTCTGGTGTGTAAAGTGGGCTCAGTTCAGTCCTTTGAGGTTTAGAGTAAGTTGTCTTGATTCCCTCCTTGGTCTATATGGAATGGTATTTGTGCTCATTGAAAACACCTGGTTTTTCCTCACCTCATGTGACCTTTTCGCTCCCACAGGCATAAGTGTGTTTGCTAAATGTGTAATTCTCTCTGTCGTCTGCCATTTCGTTCAAGGGACGCAATTTTATATTCCACCTGTACCTCATATCTTTGATAAACCACTTTTTTCTATGTGACTAAATTCACTGAGAATGATTGTAACTAGGAACACTCCGGTGGCGCCAAGTGACGTTATTTCATTGATTTCCTGGCTCTGTAATATATCATTGTAGATAAGAATCACATATTCTCCATCCATGTATTCCGTCCAAGGAAATTTAGATTGTATCCTAGTCGAGGCTTTTGTAAAGAGAGCAGCAGTAAACGTTGGGTTGCCTGTGACCTGAGGTTCTTTGGTTTTCTTGAAAATATACGTCCTTGAATGGAAGTGTCCTATGTGCTGTAGCATTGTTTCTTAATTTATCTTCGAATACACCATAGAATTCGCCAGGGTGCCGATTGCAATTGGTCATCCCACAATCCACAAAATGTGGGTACGATTTACCTCCACGTTACCCTGCATTTCTGGTCTTTACACTTTTCGTACATGACCCTTTGTTTTGATGGGAAGTGATAGCATTATGTAGTGTTGATTTGCACAGAGCCCCTGCCTGGTTGCCCCAAAACGGTGTATGCCTTTATCCTAAAGATATTCAGGATAAAGGCATACACCCTTTTTCGACAAAGGCATGTTTGAAGAAGTACTGCCACATCCTAGGTTCTTACCAGGCGAGACGCTTCTCCCTCTTGAAATCCCAGTTTTGCAATTCTGCCTTGCTCTCAAGTTCTTTTCTCTGGTTCAACCCAAGTCATTTTTCCACATTACGTGCCTTTTACCATCCTGCAGGGCCATGAATTATAGGCTCCCTGAGATCCCCGGCTCAACTTCCCACTTTCGGAACTGGTCCCAAAGCAGCAGGAAATTTTCAAGCCCAATTCTCCTTCCGAGAGCAAGCTTAGACTTGGGTCAATTCTTGTTCAGCATTGGAAATTAGAGCGCCATGTGCCTGTCCAAATATATAGCCATCATCTCTTATTCTTCCCCATTGTAGTTCATCCATGGAACCAATTCCAAGTTATAAGTAAGAGTGTTTTGAAAGTGCTGACTTCCCCAATTGGGTATATTTTCAGAAAAGCGGTAGAAAGCTTGAACCCGAGCACCAGGATATGAGAAGATGAGGTGGCTTTTCATGTTTTTTTGCCGTTCCAATGGGGTAGCATCCTGTGGCTGTCCCATGCATGTGTTCGATGTAGGAAGGGTCGTCTGCCTTTGGAAATTTCGGGTCCATGGAATCAGGAAAAGGCAGTGTTATTCGACAAGGGCTGCATTTGCTGACTCATGCTCACGAAGACACTCAGACCCACGAGTGTCCTCCCTTAGGTCCGATCCTTCTGTGTGTTAATATATGCTCAAAACAACTTCAATGACAGCCCCTGAACGAAGTCTCGAAGAACTTATCTCTCACTCACTGCCTTTATTTTGCAGCTTATTTTTCTCACGGGGTGTAGCCGATTTTGAGTGCTGTGTTGCTTGCTGCTGTGCATCCACTTGATTCTCTTCCAGAGAGACATCGATAAATTGTTTTTCAAATTCTAACCAGTTGTAAATAATCTTTTCTGGTGTGTAAAGTGGGCTGAGTTCAGTCCTTTGAGGTTTAGAGTAAGTTGTCTTGATGCCCTCTTTGGTGTATATGGAATGCTATCTGTGCTCATTGAAAACATCTGGTTTTTCCTCACCTCAAGTGACCTTCGCGCTCCTACAGGCATAAGTGTGTTTGCTAAATGTGTGATGCTTTCTCTCGCCTGCCATTTCATTCATGGGATGCAATTTTGTATTCCACCTGTACCTCATATCTTTGATAAACGACTTTTTTCTATGTGACTAAATTTACTGAGAATGATTGTAACTACGACCACTCCTTTGGCGGCAAGTGATGTTATTTCATTGATTTCCTGGCTCAGTAATATATCATTGTAGATAAGAATCACATATTCTCCATCCATGTTTTCCGTCCAAGGAAATTTAGATTGTATCCTAGTCGAGGCTTTTGTAAAGAGAGCAGCAGTAAACGTTGGGTTGCCTGTGACCTGAGGTTCTTTGGTTTTCTTGAAAATATACGTCCTTGAGTGGAAGTGTCCTATGTGCTGTAGCTTTGTCTCTTACATTATTTTTGAATACACCATAGACTTCGCCAGGGTGCCGATTGCCATTGTTCATCCTGGAATCCACAAAATGTGGGTACGATTTACCTCCATGCTACCCTGAATTTCTCGTCTTTACACTTTTCGTAGATGACCCTTTGTTTAGATGGGAAGTGATAGCACTATGTAGTGTTGATTTGCACCGAGCCCTTGCCTGGTTGCCCAAAAACGGTGTATGCCTTTATTCGGAATATATTCAGGATAAAGGCATACACCGTTTTTCGACAAAGGCATGGTTGAAGAAGTACTGCCACATTCTAGGGTCTTACCAGGCGAGACGCGTCTCCCTCTTGAAATCCCATTTTTGCAATTCTGCCTTGCTCTCAAGTTCTTTTCTCTGGCTCAACCCAAGTCATTTGTCCACATTAGGTGCCTTTGACCATCCTGCAGGCCCATGAATTATAGGCTCGCTGAGATCACCTGCTCAACATCCCACTTTTGGAACTGGTCACAAATCAGCGGGAAATTTTCAAGCCCTATTCTCCTTCTGAGAGCAAGCTTAGACTTGGGTCAATTCTTGTTCAGCAGTTGAAATTAGAGCACCATATGCCTGTCCAAATATATAGGCATCGTGTCTTATTCTTCCCCATTGTAGTTCATCCATGGAACCAATTCCAAGCTATAAGAAAGAAGTTTTTGAAAGTGCTGACTTCCCCAAGTGGGGATATTTTCAGGAAATTGACTGGAAGCTTGAACCCGAGCACCAGGATATGAGAAGATGAGGTGCCTTTTCATGTTTTTTCCCGTTCCAATGGGATAGCATCCTGTGGCTGACCCATGCATGTGTTTGCTGTAGAAGGGTCGTCTACATTTGGAGATTTCGGGTCCATGGAATCAGGGCAAGGCAGTGTTATTCTACAAGGGCTGCATTTGCTGACTCATGCTCACGAAGACACTCAGACCCACGATTGTCCTCCCTTAGGTCCCATCTTTCTGTGTGTGAATATATGCTGAAAACAACTGCAATCACAGCCCCTGAACGAAGTCTTGAAAAATTTATCTGTCACTCACTGCCTTTATTTTGCAGTTTATTTTTCTCACCGGGTGTAGCCGATTTTCCGTGCTGTGTTGCTTGCTGCTGTGCATCCACTAGATTCTCTTCCAGAGAGACATAGATAAATTGTTTTTCAAATTCTGACCAGTTGTCAATAATCTTTTCTGGTGTGTAAAGTGGGCTGAGTTCAGTCCTTTGAGGTTTAGAGTAAGTTGTCTTGATTCCCTCCTTGGTCTATATGGAATGGTATCTGTGCTCATTGAAAACACCTGGTTTTTCCTCACCTCATGTGACCTTTGCGCTCCCACAGGCATAAGTGTGTTTGCTAAATGTGTAATTCTCTCTGTCGTCTGCCATTTCGTTCAAGGGACGCAATTTTATATTCCACCAGTACCTCATATCTTTGATAAACCACTTTTTTCTTTGTGACTAAATTCACTGAGAATGATTGTAACTAAGAACACTCCGGTGGCGCCAAGTGACGTTATTTCATTCATTTCCTGGCTCTGTAATATATCATTGTAGATAAGAAGCACATATTCTCCATCCATGTATTCCGTCCAAGGAAATTTATATTGTATGCTAGTCGAGGCTTTTGTAAAGAGAGCAGCAGTAAACGTTGGGTTGCCTGTGACCTGAGGTTCTTTGGTTTTCCTGAAAATATACGTCCTTGAATGGAAGTGTCCTATGTGCTGTAGCATTGTTTCTTACTTTATCTTCGAATACACCATAGAATTCGCCAGGGTGCCGATTGCAGTTGGTCATCCCACAATCCACAAAATGTGGGTACGATTTACCTCCACGTTACCCTGCATTTCTGGTCTTTACACTTTTCGTACATGACCCTTTGTTTTGATGGGAAGTGATAGCATTATGTAGTGTTGATTTGCACAGAGCCCCTGCCTGGTTGCCCAAAAACGGTGTATGCCTTTATCCTAAAGATATTCAGGATAAAGGCATACACCCTTTTTCGACAAAGGCATGTTGGAAGAAGTACTGCCACATCCTAGGTTCTTACCAGGCGAGACGCTTCTCCCTCTTGAAATCCCATTTTTGCAATTCTGCCTTGCTCTCAAGTTCTTTTCTCTGGTTCAACCCAAGTCATTTATCCACATTACGTGCCTTTTACCATCCTGCAGGGCCATGAATTATAGGCTCCCTGAGATCCCCGGCTCAACTTCCCACTTTCGGAACTGGTCCCAAAGCAGCAGGACATTTTCAAGCCCAATTCTCCTTCCGAGAGCAAGCTTAGACTTGGGTCAATTCTTGTTCAGCATTGGAAATTAGAGCGCCATGTGCCTGTCCAAATATATAGCCATCGTCTCTTATTCTTCCCCATTGTAGTTCATCCATGGAACCAATTCCAATTTATAAGTAAGAGTGTTTTGAAAGTGCTGACTTCCCCAATTGGGTATATTTCCAGAAAAGCGGCTGAAAGCTTGAACCCGAGCACCAGGATATGAGAAGATGAGGTGGCTTTTCATGTTTTATTGCCGTTCCAATGGGGTAGCATCCTGTGGCTGTCCCATGCATGTGTTCGCTGTAGGAAGGGTCGTCTGCATTTGGAGATTTCGGGTCCATAGAATCAGGAAAAGGCAGTGTTATTCGACAAGGGCTGCATTTGCTGACTCATGCTCACGAAGACATTCAGACCCACGAGTGTCCTCCCTTAGGTCCGATCCTTCTGTGTGTTAATATATGCTCAAAACAACTTCAATGACAGCCCCTGAACGAAGTCTCGAAGAATTTATCTCTCACTCACTGCCTTTAATTTGCAGTTCATTTTTCTCACGGGGTGTAGCCGATTTTGAGTGATGTGTTGCTTGCTGCTGTGCATCCACTTGATTCTCTTCCAGAGAGACATCGATAAATTGTTTTTCAAATTCTAACCAGTTGTAAATAATCTTTTCTGGTGTGTAAAGTGGGCTGAGTTCAGTCCTTTGAGGTTTAGAGTAAGTTGTCTTGATTCCCTCCTTGGTCTATATGGAATGGTATCTGTGCTCATTGAAAACACCTGGTTTTGCCTCACCTCAAGTGACCTTCGCGCTCCTACAGGCATAAGTGTGTTTGCTAAATGTGTGATGCTTTCTCTCGT
>NW_026711668.1:0-94252 GCF_026419965.1 Kogia breviceps | reverse complement strand
TTGTTCCTTGGCTAATATTCCATCTGTTCAGGTCCCTGTTCTTCTTTGTCCACTCATCTGTTGATGGACTTTCTGCTTGCTTCCATGTCCTGGCTATTGTAATACTCCTGCAATGCAGATTTGCCTGCCTGTGTCTTTCCACTTCTGTCTTCTTTCTTAGGTTATAGGCCCACGAGTGGGCCTGCTGGATCATATCGTAACTCAGTGTTTACCTTGTAAAGGCACCTCCATTCTGTTCCCATTAGTGCCTCTTACCAGGTGAAGTCCTGTGGCGAGCATTGCCCTCTGAGGAAGGCGCCACTAAGACCCTCCTAAGCCTCAGGGCCCGACTGTACTCTCCTTGGTATGCATCCTGGACTTTATGGTATGAACATACAAAAGGAGATGGCCTTTGGCCAAATCGCTCCAGGGACCTGCTCAGTTACTGGGAGTCCCTGGTTGTTCCCTAAAGCTAGGAAAAGCAACCCTGGAGGGGAAATTGGTGCCTTTGAGGGAGAAGCCGAGCAGCCAACCAACCAGCTGATGCTGATAAGGTGTGACTAAGCCGAGAAGCCAACCAACCAGCTGATGCCGATAAGGCGTGACGAAGCAAAGTCCCTGCTTTAGGGGTATATATACGGCTAGGCTTTGTTATTAAACTTGCCTTGCAAGCGTCAGTTGCTTGTGCCCTTCTGATCCCATACCTTGGTGCGTTCAGTTCCCTACCCCCTCTCGTCGGTTGTTGCTACACTTTGAGGACCCGCCGCGGCTGGCGGCAAAGTCCCACTTAACCTAGAGGGTATGCACTTCTCCACAACCCCTTCAGCATGAATTGTTGGTAGTCTTGTTGCTGATGGTTCTTCTGACTGGTGTGAGCCGATACCTCTGTGGTTGGATTTGCATGCGTCTCATAAAGCCTTGAAATTGAGCTTTCAGGGATGTCCTTTTTTTCTTCAAACTGTGTGTGTAGCTTACCTCATCACATTCTTTTCTTGAAGTATGTGCCGCCTTTTGAAATATTTTGGCCACTACCTCCCTCAAGACATTTTGAGGGCAGGTTTCATTGACAGCCCTCCAGGACTTGTGCACACGAAGTGACCATTAGCACGGGTTTTCAAGCTGCCGTTGCAGGTAACGGCCAGAGGGCTGCAGCATTTCTGCGTTTCCCACTCTGGTAACTAGTGAAACAGACCTTCCTGCCAGTGGTGTTCCTCGGTTATCAATGACGGTGGGATGTGTCTGGAGAAACCCCCCAAAGCTGATGTCTCCTTACTTATATCTGTTTTTAAAATGGAATTTCTACTTTTCACTGGAGTACTCTTCCATTGTGTCCATGGACCACTGCTCCTTTCTGCATTCCTCTGTGGCTGGGCATTTTCATTGCTTCCAAGTGTTGGCTATGGTAAACATTGCTGGATTGCAGGATTGCCAGCCCGTGTCTTTTTGATTCTCATCCTCTCAGGTGATAGACCCAGCAGTGGCTATGCTTGATTGAACGGTCGCTCAATGTTGACCCTTTCCAGGCAACTCCACTGTGTTTTCCTTAGGGGCTCTTACCACGTCCCACTTAGAACCGAGGGTACGCATTTCTTCACCACCCCGTCAGCATTTCTTGTTTGCAGAAGTTTTGCTGCTGGCCATGCTGAGTCGTGTGACATGATAGGTTTTTGTAACGTGTATTTTCGTGTCTAATAATTCCTAAGGTTCAGCATTTTTCCACGCCTTTTTTTATTCTGTTAAACAAAAACAGAAAAAAAAAAAACCGTGAGTACAATAAACCTCTCGAAATTGTCTTCTTGGAAGGTTGCCCTCTTTGGACTTTTTTGGTCGATTTTCGACCCCAGGATTTTGTTTTGGAGGGCAGGTGTCATTTACAAGCCTGCAATGGGTGTGAATATTGAGTGACCATTAGCACTGACTTTAAAGCTGCTGCTGTGGGAAACGGCCACAAGGCGTCAGCATTGCTACATTCCCACATCTGGTTACTAGGGCAGCAGAGCCTTCTGGAAGTCCTGTTCCCAGGTTGTCAATTAGAATGGAATGTGCCAGGAAAAAACCCCAGAAGTGTATGTCACATTACTTCTTGTTCGCTCTTTTAATTTGTTTAAATCGGGGTAATGATTAGAATACTGTTGGTCCTATATGTACAGAATCTGGTTCATTTGTACGTTTTATATGTATATATATATATATATATATATATATATATATATATATATATATTCTTGTACAGATCCTCTTCCCATGTAAATTATTGCAGAGTGTTCTGGTGACCTCCCTTGCTATATGGTCGGTCTGTTTGATATATATATTTAATACGTATTTGTACACATATGGTGACACTAATCTTAAGTTATCCATTCCCCCCACCTTTCATTTTACTTAAGCTTAGTTTGTTTTCTAAGTGTGTGAGTGTCTTTCTTTGTGGAAATATGTTCATTTGTGTCAGCTGTTAGATAACGCCTATAGGTGATGTCATACGGTATGCCTTTTGCTTTCCGACTTAACTCATGTTCTGTGATGATCTCTAGGCTCATCTCGGGTGCCTCAAAGAGCAGTGTTTCCTTGTTTTCCATGGCTAATAGTCCACTGTGTCCACGGACCAGCTCTTCTTATCCATTCATCTGTTGATGGACATTTGGGTTGCTTCGGTGTCTTGGCTACTGTGAAAACTCGTGGAGTGCAGCTCTTGCAGCCCGTCTTCTCAGGTGAGAGGCTCGGCTGTGGGTGTTCTGGATGGAAGGGTGGCTCAATTTTTAATTGAAAACGCAGCTCCTTTCTGTTCTCATTATTGGCTGTTACAACTAGACATGTCCTCCGCAGACAGAGGGAACAGAGTTCTCTAAAACCCCTTCAGCATTTATTGTTTGTAGTCTTTTGGCTGACGGTAGTTAACTTGGGTGAGCTGAAAGCTTTTTGTAGCTTAGAGGAGTCTGATCATTCCTGAGGTTGAGCTTTTCTCCATTTTGCTTTTTTGATAAAGAGTGAGTAAAACTTACCTCTTCATACTATCTCTTTGACACATTTGCCTGCTTTGAATTTTTTTCACCACTGCCGAGCTCAGGGCTTTTTTTTTTTTTTTTGAGGGCAGGTGTCTTTTAGAGGCCGGAGTCCTTGTGAATGTTAAGTGACCCATAGCTATGCGTTTGAAGCCGCTCTTGCGGGAAACGGCCACAAGGCGGCAGCATTTCTCCATTTCCAACTCTGGGTTTTCCTGCAACAGAGGCTTCCTGGAAATTGTGTTAGTAGGCTGCAAATGAGAGTGCAGTGTGTCAGGGCAAACCCCCAAGAGCTTATATCTCCTTACTTCTTGTGTGTTTTTTAAAATTTAATTGTTATCTAGTATCACAGCCAATTGGATAAAAATGTGGTGTGTGTTCTAGGTGTACTGCATCTGGTTCATCATATGTATGTATCAATCTATTCATCTTTGGATCCTTTCCCGTGTAGGTTATTACAGAGTGTTGAGTCGACCTCTCCTGGTATTCCTTAGGTATTTTGTGATTATATATTTCATATGTATCAGTACATGTCTGTAAACCCCCATATCCAAATTCATACATTCCTTACACCTTTCCACTTGGTTAAGCATAGTTGGTTTTCTGCATCTATGCACGGCCTTCTCTTGGAAATGACTTCATGGGTATCAATGTTGAAGTAACAGCTATAAGTGATGTCATAGGATATTTCTATTTCGGTTTCTTTCGTACTTCCTTTTGGGTGGGTATCTCTAGATCCTTCTACGGTGGTGCCAGAGGCACCTGTTGCATGCTCTTCCGTGGCTCATGTTCCATTGTGCACATGGGCCCCCTTCTTCTTGGTGCATTGTTCTGTTGATGGACATTTGGGTTTCTTCCAAGTCTTGGCTATGGTACATGTTGCTGCAGTGCAGGATGGCCAGCCTGTGTCTTTTTGATTTTGGTCTACTCGGGAGATAGGCCCATCAGTGGGCCTACCCGATTACAGGTTAGCTCAATTTTTACCTTTCAACGCACCTCCACGGTGTTCTCACTACTAGCTGTTACCAGGTTACGTCCCAGCGGCCGCTAGAGGGCACAGAGTTCTCTAAAACACCTTGAGCATTTATTCTTTGTAGACTCTGTGGCTGATGATCATTCTGACGACGGTGGGTGAACGTTTCTGTCGACTGGATTTGCATGGCTTTATTAATTCCTGATGTTGAGCATTTTTCCATGCCCTTTTATTTATCACAAGAGAAAGAAAGAAAGAGAAGACAAAATGTGCACAAAATATGCCTCTTGAAATTGTTTTGAAATGTGCACGTCTTTTGAGTTGTTTTCCTCGATGGACGACCCAAGAATCGTTTTTGAGGGCAGGTGTCATTTATAGGCCTGCAATGATTTTGAATATCAAGTGACCATTAGCACTGGGTTTAAAGCTGCTGTTTTGAGAAACGGCCACAAGGCGGCAGCAGGTCTCCTTTACCAAACCTGGTTACTCGGGCAACAGAGCCTCCGTGGAAGTCGTATTCTAGGTTGTCAATTAGAATGGACTGTGCCAGGAAAAAGCCCCTTATGTTTGTGCCTCACGACTGACTTGTTCGTTTTTTAATTCAATGTTTATTGTTTCTCACAGCAAGTTTGATTACAATGTTTTGCTTGTTGTGGGTGTGAAAGATGTGGCTCTTTTACACATAAACATGTATCTAGTCTTCTTTGGATCCTTTTCCCATGTAGCTTATGACACAATGTTGAGTACTCTTCTCTTGGTATTCCGTAGGCCTTTGGTGATTTTGTATTTCACCTGTGTTTGTATCTCTCTCTTAAACCCAATTTCCTAATGTACACAATTCTCACACCTGTCCATGGGTGAACCATAAATCTGTTTATTGCATCTGTGATTGCCTTTCTCTGTGGAAATATCTTCAGTGATATCAATTTTTAGGGAACACCTATAAGTGATATCGTAGGCTATGTATCTTTCGCTCTGTGACTTACTGCAAGGTGCGTGATGAACTCTAGCCTCACCGATGGTGCTGTTGATGGCATTGTTTCCTTTTGTTCCTTGGCTAATATTCCATCTGCTCAGGTCCCTGTTCTTCTTTGTCCACTCATCTGTTGATGGACTTTCTGCTTGCTTCCATGTCCTGGCTATTGTAATACTCCTGCAATGCAGATTTGCCTGCCTGTGTCTTTCCACTTCTGTCTTCTTTCTTAGGTTATAGGCCCACGAGTGGGCCTGCTGGATCATATCGTAACTCAGTGTTTACCTTGTAAAGGCACCTCCATTCTGTTCCCATTAGTGCCTCTTACCAGGTGAAGTCCTGTGGCGAGCATTGCCCTCTGAGGAAGGCGCCACTAAGACCCTCCTAAGCCTCAGGGCCCGACTGTACTCTCCTTGGTATGCATCCTGGACTTTATGGTATGAACATACAAAAGGAGATGGCCTTTGGCCAAATCGCTCCAGGGACCTGCTCAGTTACTGGGAGTCCCTGGTTGTTCCCTAAAGCTAGGAAAAGCAACCCTGGAGGGGAAATTGGTGCCTTTGAGGGAGAAGCCGAGCAGCCAACCAACCAGCTGATGCTGATAAGGTGTGACTAAGCCGAGAAGCCAACCAACCAGCTGATGCCGATAAGGCGTGACGAAGCAAAGTCCCTGCTTTAGGGGTATATATACGGCTAGGCTTTGTTATTAAACTTGCCTTGCAAGCGTCAGTTGCTTGTGCCCTTCTGATCCCATACCTTGGTGCGTTCAGTTCCCTACCCCCTCTCGTCGGTTGTTGCTACACTTTGAGGACCCGCCGCGGCTGGCGGCAAAGTCCCACTTAACCTAGAGGGTATGCACTTCTCCACAACCCCTTCAGCATGAATTGTTGGTAGTCTTGTTGCTGATGGTTCTTCTGACTGGTGTGAGCCGATACCTCTGTGGTTGGATTTGCATGCGTCTCATAAAGCCTTGAAATTGAGCTTTCAGGGATGTCCTTTTTTTCTTCAAACTGTGTGTGTAGCTTACCTCATCACATTCTTTTCTTGAAGTATGTGCCGCCTTTTGAAATATTTTGGCCACTACCTCCCTCAAGACATTTTGAGGGCAGGTTTCATTGACAGCCCTCCAGGACTTGTGCACACGAAGTGACCATTAGCACGGGTTTTCAAGCTGCCGTTGCAGGTAACGGCCAGAGGGCTGCAGCATTTCTGCGTTTCCCACTCTGGTAACTAGTGAAACAGACCTTCCTGCCAGTGGTGTTCCTCGGTTATCAATGACGGTGGGATGTGTCTGGAGAAACCCCCCAAAGCTGATGTCTCCTTACTTATATCTGTTTTTAAAATGGAATTTCTACTTTTCACTGGAGTACTCTTCCATTGTGTCCATGGACCACTGCTCCTTTCTGCATTCCTCTGTGGCTGGGCATTTTCATTGCTTCCAAGTGTTGGCTATGGTAAACATTGCTGGATTGCAGGATTGCCAGCCCGTGTCTTTTTGATTCTCATCCTCTCAGGTGATAGACCCAGCAGTGGCTATGCTTGATTGAACGGTCGCTCAATGTTGACCCTTTCCAGGCAACTCCACTGTGTTTTCCTTAGGGGCTCTTACCACGTCCCACTTAGAACCGAGGGTACGCATTTCTTCACCACCCCGTCAGCATTTCTTGTTTGCAGAAGTTTTGCTGCTGGCCATGCTGAGTCGTGTGACATGATAGGTTTTTGTAACGTGTATTTTCGTGTCTAATAATTCCTAAGGTTCAGCATTTTTCCACGCCTTTTTTTATTCTGTTAAACAAAAACAGAAAAAAAAAAACCGTGAGTACAATAAACCTCTCGAAATTGTCTTCTTGGAAGGTTGCCCTCTTTGGACTTTTTTGGTCGATTTTCGACCCCAGGATTTTGTTTTGGAGGGCAGGTGTCATTTACAAGCCTGCAATGGGTGTGAATATTGAGTGACCATTAGCACTGACTTTAAAGCTGCTGCTGTGGGAAACGGCCACAAGGCGTCAGCATTGCTACATTCCCACATCTGGTTACTAGGGCAGCAGAGCCTTCTGGAAGTCCTGTTCCCAGGTTGTCAATTAGAATGGAATGTGCCAGGAAAAAACCCCAGAAGTGTATGTCACATTACTTCTTGTTCGCTCTTTTAATTTGTTTAAATCGGGGTAATGATTAGAATACTGTTGGTCCTATATGTACAGAATCTGGTTCATTTGTACGTTTTATATGTATATATATATATATATATATATATATATTGTACAGATCCTCTTCCCATGTAAATTATTGCAGAGTGTTCTGGTGACCTCCCTTGCTATATGGTCGGTCTGTTTGATATATATATTTAATACGTATTTGTACACATATGGTGACACTAATCTTAAGTTATCCATTCCCCCCACCTTTCATTTTACTTAAGCTTAGTTTGTTTTCTAAGTGTGTGAGTGTCTTTCTTTGTGGAAATATGTTCATTTGTGTCAGCTGTTAGATAACGCCTATAGGTGATGTCATACGGTATGCCTTTTGCTTTCCGACTTAACTCATGTTCTGTGATGATCTCTAGGCTCATCTCGGGTGCCTCAAAGAGCAGTGTTTCCTTGTTTTCCATGGCTAATAGTCCACTGTGTCCACGGACCAGCTCTTCTTATCCATTCATCTGTTGATGGACATTTGGGTTGCTTCGGTGTCTTGGCTACTGTGAAAACTCGTGGAGTGCAGCTCTTGCAGCCCGTCTTCTCAGGTGAGAGGCTCGGCTGTGGGTGTTCTGGATGGAAGGGTGGCTCAATTTTTAATTGAAAACGCAGCTCCTTTCTGTTCTCATTATTGGCTGTTACAACTAGACATGTCCTCCGCAGACAGAGGGAACAGAGTTCTCTAAAACCCCTTCAGCATTTATTGTTTGTAGTCTTTTGGCTGACGGTAGTTAACTTGGGTGAGCTGAAAGCTTTTTGTAGCTTAGAGGAGTCTGATGATTCCTGATGTTGAGCTTTTCTCCATTTTCCTTTTTTTGATAAAGAGTGAGTAAAACTTACCTCTATCATACTATCTCTTTGACACATTTGCCTGCTTTGAATTTTTTTGGCCACGGCCGAGCTCAGGACATTTTTTTTTTTTGAGGGCAGGTGTCTTTTAGAGGCCTGAGTCCTTATGAATGTTAAGTGACCCATAGCTATGCGTTTAAAGCCGCTCTTGCGGGAAACGGCCACAAGGCGGCAGCATTTCTCCATTTCCAACTCTGGGTTTTCCTGCAACAGAGGCTTCCTGGAAATTGTGTTAGTAGGCTGCAAATGAGAGTGCAGTGTGTCAGGGCAAACCCCCAAGAGCTTATATCTCCTTACTTCTTGTGTGTTTTTTAAAATTTAATTGTTATCTAGTATCACAGCCAATTGGATAAAAATGTGGTGTGTGTTCTAGGTGTACTGCATCTGGTTCATCATATGTATGTGTCAATCTATTCATCTTTGGATCCTTTCCCGTGTAGGTTATTACAGAGTGTTGAGTCGACCTCTCCTGGTATTCCTTAGGTATTTTGTGATTATATATTTCATATGTATCAGTACATGTCTGTAAACCCCCATATCCAAATTCATACATTCCTTACACCTTTCCACTTGGTTAAGCATAGTTGGTTTTCTGCATCTATGCACGGCCTTCTCTTGGAAATGACTTCATGGGTATCAATGTTGAAGTAACAGCTATAAGTGATGTCATAGGATATTTCTATTTCGGTTTCTTTCGTACTTCCTTTTGGGTGGGTATCTCTAGATCCTTCTACGGTGGTGCCAGCGGCACTGTTGCATGCTTTTCCGTGGCTCATGTTCCATTGTGCACATGGGCCCCCTTCTTCTTGGTGCATTGTTCTGTTGATGGACATTTGGGTTTCTTCCAAGTCTTGGCGATGGTACATGTTGCTGCAGTGCAGGACGGCCAGCCTGTGTCTTTTTGATTTTGGTCTACTCGGGAGATAGGCCCATCAGTTACCTCAATTTTTACCATTCAACGCACCTCCACGGTCTTCTCACTACTAGCTGTTCCCAGGTTACGTCCCAGCGGCCGCTAGAGGGCACAGAGTTCTCTAAAACACCTTGAGCATTTATTCTTTGTAGACTCTGTGGCTGATGATCATTCTGACGACGGTGGGTGAACGTTTCTGTCGACTGGATTTGCATGGATTTATTAATTCCTGATGTTGAGCATTTTTCCATGCCCTTTTATTTATCACAAGAGAAAGAAAGAAAGAAGACAAAATGTGCGCAAAATATGCCTCTTGAAATTGTCGTTTTGAAGTGTGCACATCTTTTGAGTTTTTTTCCTCGATTGACGACCCAAGAATCGTTTTTGAGGGCAGGTGTCATTTATAGGCCTGCAATGATTTTGAATATCAAGTGACCATTAGCACTGGGTTTAAAGCTGCTGTTTTGAGAAACGGCCACAAGGCGGCAGCAGGTCTCCTTTACCAAACCTGGTTACTCGGGTAACAGAGCCTCCGTGGAAGTCGTATTCTCGGTTGTCAATTAGAATGGACTGTGCCAGGAAAAAGCCCCTTATGTTTGTGCCTCACGACTGACTTGTTCGTTTTTTAATTCAATGTTTATTGTTTCTCACAGCAAGTTTGATTACAATGTTTTGCTTGTTGTAGGTGTGAAAGATGTGGCTCTTTTACACATAAACACGTATCTAGTCTTCTTTGGATCCTTTTCCCATGTAGCTTATGACACAATGTTGAGTACTCTTCTCTTGGTATTCCGTAGGCCTTTGGTGATTTTGTATTTCACGTGTGTTTGTATCTCTCTCTTAAACCCAATTTCCTAATGTACACAATTCTCACACCTGTCCATGGGTGAACCATAAATCTGTTTATTGCATCTGTGATTGCCTTTCTCTGTGGAAATATCTTCAGTGATATCAATTTTTAGGGAACACCTATAAGTGATATCGTAGGCTATGTATCTTTCGCTCTGTGACTTACTGCAAGGTGCGTGATGAACTCTAGCCTCACCGATGGTGCTGTTGATGGCATTGTTTCCTTTTGTTCCTTGGCTAATATTCCATCTGCTCAGGTCCCTGTTCTTCTTTGTCCACTCATCTGTTGATGGACTTTCTGCTTGCTTCCATGTCCTGGCTATTGTAATACTCCTGCAATGCAGATTTGCCTGCCTGTGTCTTTCCACTTCTGTCTTCTTTCTTAGGTTATAGGCCCACGAGTGGGCCTGCTGGATCATATCGTAACTCAGTGTTTACCTTGTAAAGGCACCTCCATTCTGTTCCCATTAGTGCCTCTTACCAGGTGAAGTCCTGTGGCGAGCATTGCCCTCTGAGGAAGGCGCCACTAAGACCCTCCTAAGCCTCAGGGCCCGATTGTACTCTCCTTGGTATGCATCCTGGACTTTATGGTATGAACATACAAAAGGAGATGGTCTTTGGCCAAATCGCTCCAGGGACCTGCTCAGTTACTGGGAGTCCCTGGTTGTTCCCTAAAGCTAGGAAAAGCAACCCTGGAGGGGAAATTGGTGCCTTTGAGGGAGAAGCCGAGCAGCCAACCAACCAGCTGATGCTGATAAGGTGTGACTAAGCCGAGAAGCCAACCAACCAGCTGATGCCGATAAGGCGTGGCGAAGCAAATTCCCTGCTTTAGGGGTATATATACGGCTATGCTTTGTTATTAAACTTGCCTTGCAAGCGTCAGTTGCTTGTGCCCTTCTGATCCCATACCTTGGTGCGTTCAGTTCCCTACCCCCTCTCGTCGGTTGTTGCTACACTTTGAGGACCCGCCGCGGCTGGCGGCAAAGTCCCACTTAACCTAGAGGGTATGCACTTCTCCACAACCCCTTCAGCATGAATTATTGGTAGTCTTGTTGCTGATGGTTCTTCTGACTGGTGTGAGCCCATACCTCTGTGGTTGGATTTGCATGCGTCTCATAAAGCCTTGAAATTGAGCTTTCAGGGATGCCCTTTTTTTCTTCAAACTGTGTGTGTGTAGCTTACCTCATCACATTCTTTTCTTGAAGTATGTGCCGCCTTTTGAAATAGTTTGGCCACTACCTCCCTCAAGACATTTTGAGGGCAGGTTTCATTGACAGCCCTCCAGGACTTGTGCACACGAAGTGACCATTAGCACGGGTTTTCAAGCTGCCGTTGCAGGTAACGGCCACAGGGCTGCAGCATTTCTGCGTTTCCCACTCTGGTAACTAGTGAAACAGGCCTTCCTGCCAGTGGTGTTCCTTGGTTATCAATGATGGTGGGATGTGTCTGGAGAAACCCCCCAAAGCTGATGTCTCCTTACTTATATCTGTTTTTAAAATGGAATTTCTACTTTTCACTGGAGTACTCTTCCATTGTGTCCATGGACCACTGCTCCTTTCTGCATTCCTCTGTGGCTGGGCATTTTCATTGCTTCCAAGTGTTGGCTATGGTAAACATTGCTGGATTGCAGGATTGCCAGCCCGTGTCTTTTTGATTCTCATCCTCTCAGGTGATAGACCCAGCAGTGGCTATGCTTGATTGAACGGTCGCTCAATGTTGACCCTTTCCAGGCAACTCCACTGTGTTTTCCTTAGGGGCTCTTACCACGTCCCACTTAGAACCGAGGGTACGCATTTCTTCACCACCCCGTCAGCATTTCTTGTTTGCAGAAGTTTTGCTGCTGGCCATGCTGAGTCGTGTGACATGATAGGTTTTTGTAACGTGTATTTTCGTGTCTAATAATTCCTAAGGTTCAGCATTTTTCCACGCCTTTTTTTATTCTGTTAAACAAAAACAGAAAAAAAAACCCCCTGAGTACAATAAACCTCTCGAAATTGTCTTCTTGGAAGGTTGCCCTCTTTGGACTTTTTTGGTCGATTTTCGACCCCAGGATTTTGTTTTGGAGGGCAGGTGTCATTTACAAGCCTGCAATGGGTGTGAATATTGAGTGACCATTAGCACTGACTTTAAAGCTGCTGCTGTGGGAAACGGCCACAAGGCGTCAGCATTGCTACATTCCCACATCTGGTTACTAGGGCAGCAGAGCCTTCTGGAAGTCCTGTTCCCAGGTTGTCAATTAGAATGGAATGTGCCAGGAAAAAACCCCAGAAGTGTATGTCACATTACTTCTTGTTCGCTCTTTTAATTTGTTTAAATCGGGGTAATGATTAGAATACTGTTGGTCCTATATGTACAGAATCTGGTTCATTTGTACGTTTTATATATATATATATATATATATATATATATATTCTTGTACAGATCCTCTTCCCATGTAAATTATTGCAGAGTGTTCTGGTGACCTCCCTTGCTATATGGTCGGTCTGTTTGATATATATATTTAATACGTATTTGTACACATATGGTGACACTAATCTTAATTTATCCATTCCCCCCACCTTTCATTTTACATAAGCTTAGTTTGCTTTCTAAGTCTGTGAGTGTCTTTCTTTGTGGAAATATGTTCATTTGTGTCAGCTGTTAGATAACGCCTATAGGTGATGTCATACGGTATGCCTTTTGCTTTCCGACTTAACTGATGTTCTGTGATGATCTCTAGGCTCATCTCGGGTGCCTCAAAGAGCAGTGTTTCCTTGTTTTCCATGGCTAATAGTCCACTGTGTCCACGGACCAGCTCTTCTTATCCATTCATCTGTTGATGGACATTTGGGTTGCTTCGGTGTCTTGGCTACTGTGAAAACTCGTGGAGTGCAGCTCTTGCAGCCTGTCTTCTCAGGTGAGAGGCTCGGCTGTGGGTGTTCTGGATGGAAGGGTGGCTCAATTTTTAATTGAAAACGCAGCTCCTTTCTGTTCTCATTATTGGCTGTTACAACTAGACATGTCCTCCACAGAGGGAACAGAGTTCTCTAAAACCCCTTCAGCATTTATTGTTTGTAGTCTTTTGGCTGACGGTAGCTAACTTGGGTGAGCTGAAAGCTTTTTGTAGGTTAGAGGAGTCTGATGATTCCTGATGTTGAGCTTTTCTCCATTTTCCTTTTTTTGATAAAGAGTGAGTAAAACTTACCTCTATCATACTATCTCTTTGACACATTTGCCTGCTTTGAATTTTTTTGGCCACGGCCGAGCTCAGGACATTTTTTTTTTTTGAGGGCAGGTGTCTTTTAGAGGCCTGAGTCCTTATGAATGTTAAGTGACCCATAGCTATCCGTTTAAAGCCGCTCTTGCGGGAAACGGCCACAAGGCGGCAGCATTTCTCCATTTCCAACTCTGGGTTTTCCTGCAACAGAGGCTTCCTGGAAATTGTGTTAGTAGGCTGCAAATGAGAGTGCAGTGTGTCAGGGCAAACCCCCAAGAGCTTATATCTCCTTACTTCTTGTGTGTTTTTTAAAATTTAATTGTTATCTAGTATCACAGCCAATTGGATAAAAATGTGGTGTGTGTTCTAGGTGTACTGCATCTGGTTCATCATATGTATGTGTCAATCTATTCATCTTTGGATCCTTTCCCGTGTAGGTTATTACAGAGTGTTGAGTCGACCTCTCCTGGTATTCCTTAGGTATTTTGTGATTATATATTTCATATGTATCAGTACATGTCTGTAAACCCCCATATCCAAATTCATACATTCCTTACACCTTTCCACTTGGTTAAGCATAGTTGGTTTTCTGCATCTATGCACGGCCTTCTCTTGGAAATGACTTCATGGGTATCAATGTTGAAGTAACAGCTATAAGTGATGTCATAGGATATTTCTATTTCGGTTTCTTTCGTACTTCCTTTTGGGTGGGTATCTCTAGATCCTTCTACGGTGGTGCCAGAGGCACCTGTTGCATGCTCTTCCGTGGCTCATGTTCCATTGTGCACATGGGCCCCCTTCTTCTTGGTGCATTGTTCTGTTGATGGACATTTGGGTTTCTTCCAAGTCTTGGCGATGGTACATGTTGCTGCAGTGCAGGATGGCCAGCCTGTGTCTTTTTGATTTTGGTCTACTCGGGAGATAGGCCCATCAGTGGGCCTACCCGATTACAGGTTAGCTCAATTTTTACCTTTCAGTGCACCTCCACGGTGTTCTCACTACTAGCTGTTCCCAGGTTACGTCCCAGCGGCCGCTAGAGGGCACAGAGTTCTCTAAAACACCTTGAGCATTTATTCTTTGTAGACTCTGTGGCTGATGATCATTCTGACGACGGTGGGTGAACGTTTCTGTCGACTGGATTTGCATGGCTTTATTAATTCCTGATGTTGAACATTTTTCCATGCCCTTTTATTTATCACAAGAGAAAGAAAGAAAGAAAAGACAAAATGTGCGCAAAATATGCCTCTTGAAATTGTCGTTTTGAAGTGTGCACATCTTTTGAGTTTTTTTCCTCGATTGACGACCCAAGAATCGTTTTTGAGGGCAGGTGTCATTTATAGGCCTGCAATGATTTTGAATATCAAGTGACCATTAGCACTGGGTTTAAAGCTGCTGTTCTGAGAAACGGCCACAAGGCGGCAGCAGGTCTCCTTTACCAAACCTGGTTACTCGGGCAACAGAGCCTCCGTGGAAGTCGTATTCTAGGTTGTCAATTAGAATGGACTGTGCCAGGAAAAAGCCCCTTATGTTTGTGCCTCACGACTGACTTGTTCGTTTTTTAATTCAATGTTTATTGTTTCTCACAGCAAGTTTGATTACAATGTTTTGCTTGTTGTGGGTGTGAAAGATGTGGCTCTTTTACACATAAACACGTATCTAGTCTTCTTTGGATCCTTTTCCCATGTAGCTTATGACACAATGTTGAGTACTCTTCTCTTGGTATTCCGTAGGCCTTTGGTGATTTTGTATTTCACCTGTGTTTGTATCTCTCTCTTAAACCCAATTTCCTAATGTACACAATTCTCACACCTGTCCATGGGTGAACCATAAATCTGTTTATTGCATCTGTGATTGCCTTTCTCTGTGGAAATATCTTCAGTGATATCAATTTTTAGGGAACACCTATAAGTGATATCGTAGGCTATGTATCTTTCGCTCTGTGACTTACTGCAAGGTGCGTGATGAACTCTAGCCTCACCGATGGTGCTGTTGATGGCATTGTTTCCTTTTGTTCCTTGGCTAATATTCCATCTGCTCAGGTCCCTGTTCTTCTTTGTCCACTCATCTGTTGATGGACTTTCTGCTTGCTTCCATGTCCTGGCTATTGTAATACTCCTGCAATGCAGATTTGCCTGCCTGTGTCTTTCCACTTCTGTCTTCTTTCTTAGGTTATAGGCCCACGAGTGGGCCTGCTGGATCATATCGTAACTCAGTGTTTACCTTGTAAAGGCACCTCCATTCTGTTCCCATTAGTGCCTCTTACCAGGTGAAGTCCTGTGGCGAGCATTGCCCTCTGAGGAAGGCGCCACTAAGACCCTCCTAAGCCTCAGGGCCCGACTGTACTCTCCTTGGTATGCATCCTGGACTTTATGGTATGAACATACAAAAGGAGATGGCCTTTGGCCAAATCGCTCCAGGGACCTGCTCAGTTACTGGGAGTCCCTGGTTGTTCCCTAAAGCTAGGAAAAGCAACCCTGGAGGGGAAATTGGTGCCTTTGAGGGAGAAGCCGAGCAGCCAACCAACCAGCTGATGCTGATAAGGTGTGACTAAGCCGAGAAGCCAACCAACCAGCTGATGCCGATAAGGCGTGACCAAGCAAAGTCCCTGCTTTAGGGGTATATATACGGCTAGGCTTTGTTATTAAACTTGCCTTGCAAGCGTCAGTTGCTTGTGCCCTTCTGATCCCATACCTTGGTGCGTTCAGTTCCCTACCCCCTCTCGTCGGTTGTTGCTACACTTTGAGGACCCGCCGCGGCTGGCGGCAAAGTCCCACTTAACCTAGAGGGTATGCACTTCTCCACAACCCCTTCAGCATGAATTATTGGTAGTCTTGTTGCTGATGGTTCTTCTGACTGGTGTGAGCCCATACCTCTGTGGTTGGATTTGCATGCGTCTCATAAAGCCTTGAAATTGAGCTTTCAGGGATGCCCTTTTTTTCTTCAAACTGTGTGTGTGTAGCTTACCTCATCACATTCTTTTCTTGAAGTATGTGCCGCCTTTTGAAATAGTTTGGCCACTACCTCCCTCAAGACATTTTGAGGGCAGGTTTCATTGACAGCCCTCCAGGACTTGTGCACACGAAGTGACCATTAGCACGGGTTTTCAAGCTGCCGTTGCAGGTAACGGCCACAGGGCTGCAGCATTTCTGCGTTTCCCACTCTGGTAACTAGTGAAACAGGCCTTCCTGCCAGTGGTGTTCCTTGGTTATCAATGATGGTGGGATGTGTCTGGAGAAACCCCCCAAAGCTGATGTCTCCTTACTTATATCTGTTTTTAAAATGGAATTTCTACTTTTCACTGGAGTACTCTTCCATTGTGTCCATGGACCACTGCTCCTTTCTGCATTCCTCTGTGGCTGGGCATTTTCATTGCTTCCAAGTGTTGGCTATGGTAAACATTGCTGGATTGCAGGATTGCCAGCCCGTGTCTTTTTGATTCTCATCCTCTCAGGTGATAGACCCAGCAGTGGCTATGCTTGATTGAACGGTCGCTCAATGTTGACCCTTTCCAGGCAACTCCACTGTGTTTTCCTTAGGGGCTCTTACCACGTCCCACTTAGAACCGAGGGTACGCATTTCTTCACCACCCCGTCAGCATTTCTTGTTTGCAGAAGTTTTGCTGCTGGCCATGCTGAGTCGTGTGACATGATAGGTTTTTGTAACGTGTATTTTCGTGTCTAATAATTCCTAAGGTTCAGCATTTTTCCACGCCTTTTTTTATTCTGTTAAACAAAAACAGAAAAAAAAACCCCCTGAGTACAATAAACCTCTCGAAATTGTCTTCTTGGAAGGTTGCCCTCTTTGGACTTTTTTGGTCGATTTTCGACCCCAGGATTTTGTTTTGGAGGGCAGGTGTCATTTACAAGCCTGCAATGGGTGTGAATATTGAGTGACCATTAGCACTGACTTTAAAGCTGCTGCTGTGGGAAACGGCCACAAGGCGTCAGCATTGCTACATTCCCACATCTGGTTACTAGGGCAGCAGAGCCTTCTGGAAGTCCTGTTCCCAGGTTGTCAATTAGAATGGAATGTGCCAGGAAAAAACCCCAGAAGTGTATGTCACATTACTTCTTGTTCGCTCTTTTAATTTGTTTAAATCGGGGTAATGATTAGAATACTGTTGGTCCTATATGTACAGAATCTGGTTCATTTGTACGTTTTATATATATATATATATATATATATATATATTCTTGTACAGATCCTCTTCCCATGTAAATTATTGCAGAGTGTTCTGGTGACCTCCCTTGCTATATGGTCGGTCTGTTTGATATATATATTTAATACGTATTTGTACACATATGGTGACACTAATCTTAATTTATCCATTCCCCCCACCTTTCATTTTACATAAGCTTAGTTTGCTTTCTAAGTCTGTGAGTGTCTTTCTTTGTGGAAATATGTTCATTTGTGTCAGCTGTTAGATAACGCCTATAGGTGATGTCATACGGTATGCCTTTTGCTTTCCGACTTAACTGATGTTCTGTGATGATCTCTAGGCTCATCTCGGGTGCCTCAAAGAGCAGTGTTTCCTTGTTTTCCATGGCTAATAGTCCACTGTGTCCACGGACCAGCTCTTCTTATCCATTCATCTGTTGATGGACATTTGGGTTGCTTCGGTGTCTTGGCTACTGTGAAAACTCGTGGAGTGCAGCTCTTGCAGCCTGTCTTCTCAGGTGAGAGGCTCGGCTGTGGGTGTTCTGGATGGAAGGGTGGCTCAATTTTTAATTGAAAACGCAGCTCCTTTCTGTTCTCATTATTGGCTGTTACAACTAGACATGTCCTCCACAGAGGGAACAGAGTTCTCTAAAACCCCTTCAGCATTTATTGTTTGTAGTCTTTTGGCTGACGGTAGCTAACTTGGGTGAGCTGAAAGCTTTTTGTAGGTTAGAGGAGTCTGATGATTCCTGATGTTGAGCTTTTCTCCATTTTCCTTTTTTTGATAAAGAGTGAGTAAAACTTACCTCTATCATACTATCTCTTTGACACATTTGCCTGCTTTGAATTTTTTTGGCCACGGCCGAGCTCAGGACATTTTTTTTTTTTGAGGGCAGGTGTCTTTTAGAGGCCTGAGTCCTTATGAATGTTAAGTGACCCATAGCTATCCGTTTAAAGCCGCTCTTGCGGGAAACGGCCACAAGGCGGCAGCATTTCTCCATTTCCAACTCTGGGTTTTCCTGCAACAGAGGCTTCCTGGAAATTGTGTTAGTAGGCTGCAAATGAGAGTGCAGTGTGTCAGGGCAAACCCCCAAGAGCTTATATCTCCTTACTTCTTGTGTGTTTTTTAAAATTTAATTGTTATCTAGTATCACAGCCAATTGGATAAAAATGTGGTGTGTGTTCTAGGTGTACTGCATCTGGTTCATCATATGTATGTGTCAATCTATTCATCTTTGGATCCTTTCCCGTGTAGGTTATTACAGAGTGTTGAGTCGACCTCTCCTGGTATTCCTTAGGTATTTTGTGATTATATATTTCATATGTATCAGTACATGTCTGTAAACCCCCATATCCAAATTCATACATTCCTTACACCTTTCCACTTGGTTAAGCATAGTTGGTTTTCTGCATCTATGCACGGCCTTCTCTTGGAAATGACTTCATGGGTATCAATGTTGAAGTAACAGCTATAAGTGATGTCATAGGATATTTCTATTTCGGTTTCTTTCGTACTTCCTTTTGGGTGGGTATCTCTAGATCCTTCTACGGTGGTGCCAGAGGCACCTGTTGCATGCTCTTCCGTGGCTCATGTTCCATTGTGCACATGGGCCCCCTTCTTCTTGGTGCATTGTTCTGTTGATGGACATTTGGGTTTCTTCCAAGTCTTGGCGATGGTACATGTTGCTGCAGTGCAGGATGGCCAGCCTGTGTCTTTTTGATTTTGGTCTACTCGGGAGATAGGCCCATCAGTGGGCCTACCCGATTACAGGTTAGCTCAATTTTTACCTTTCAGTGCACCTCCACGGTGTTCTCACTACTAGCTGTTCCCAGGTTACGTCCCAGCGGCCGCTAGAGGGCACAGAGTTCTCTAAAACACCTTGAGCATTTATTCTTTGTAGACTCTGTGGCTGATGATCATTCTGACGACGGTGGGTGAACGTTTCTGTCGACTGGATTTGCATGGCTTTATTAATTCCTGATGTTGAACATTTTTCCATGCCCTTTTATTTATCACAAGAGAAAGAAAGAAAGAAAAGACAAAATGTGCGCAAAATATGCCTCTTGAAATTGTCGTTTTGAAGTGTGCACATCTTTTGAGTTTTTTTCCTCGATTGACGACCCAAGAATCGTTTTTGAGGGCAGGTGTCATTTATAGGCCTGCAATGATTTTGAATATCAAGTGACCATTAGCACTGGGTTTAAAGCTGCTGTTCTGAGAAACGGCCACAAGGCGGCAGCAGGTCTCCTTTACCAAACCTGGTTACTCGGGCAACAGAGCCTCCGTGGAAGTCGTATTCTAGGTTGTCAATTAGAATGGACTGTGCCAGGAAAAAGCCCCTTATGTTTGTGCCTCACGACTGACTTGTTCGTTTTTTAATTCAATGTTTATTGTTTCTCACAGCAAGTTTGATTACAATGTTTTGCTTGTTGTGGGTGTGAAAGATGTGGCTCTTTTACACATAAACACGTATCTAGTCTTCTTTGGATCCTTTTCCCATGTAGCTTATGACACAATGTTGAGTACTCTTCTCTTGGTATTCCGTAGGCCTTTGGTGATTTTGTATTTCACCTGTGTTTGTATCTCTCTCTTAAACCCAATTTCCTAATGTACACAATTCTCACACCTGTCCATGGGTGAACCATAAATCTGTTTATTGCATCTGTGATTGCCTTTCTCTGTGGAAATATCTTCAGTGATATCAATTTTTAGGGAACACCTATAAGTGATATCGTAGGCTATGTATCTTTCGCTCTGTGACTTACTGCAAGGTGCGTGATGAACTCTAGCCTCACCGATGGTGCTGTTGATGGCATTGTTTCCTTTTGTTCCTTGGCTAATATTCCATCTGCTCAGGTCCCTGTTCTTCTTTGTCCACTCATCTGTTGATGGACTTTCTGCTTGCTTCCATGTCCTGGCTATTGTAATACTCCTGCAATGCAGATTTGCCTGCCTGTGTCTTTCCACTTCTGTCTTCTTTCTTAGGTTATAGGCCCACGAGTGGGCCTGCTGGATCATATCGTAACTCAGTGTTTACCTTGTAAAGGCACCTCCATTCTGTTCCCATTAGTGCCTCTTACCAGGTGAAGTCCTGTGGCGAGCATTGCCCTCTGAGGAAGGCGCCACTAAGACCCTCCTAAGCCTCAGGGCCCGACTGTACTCTCCTTGGTATGCATCCTGGACTTTATGGTATGAACATACAAAAGGAGATGGCCTTTGGCCAAATCGCTCCAGGGACCTGCTCAGTTACTGGGAGTCCCTGGTTGTTCCCTAAAGCTAGGAAAAGCAACCCTGGAGGGGAAATTGGTGCCTTTGAGGGAGAAGCCGAGCAGCCAACCAACCAGCTGATGCTGATAAGGTGTGACTAAGCCGAGAAGCCAACCAACCAGCTGATGCCGATAAGGCGTGACCAAGCAAAGTCCCTGCTTTAGGGGTATATATACGGCTAGGCTTTGTTATTAAACTTGCCTTGCAAGCGTCAGTTGCTTGTGCCCTTCTGATCCCATACCTTGGTGCGTTCAGTTCCCTACCCCCTCTCGTCGGTTGTTGCTACACTTTGAGGACCCGCCGCGGCTGGCGGCAAAGTCCCACTTAACCTAGAGGGTATGCACTTCTCCACAACCCCTTCAGCATGAATTATTGGTAGTCTTGTTGCTGATGGTTCTTCTGACTGGTGTGAGCCCATACCTCTGTGGTTGGATTTGCATGCGTCTCATAAAGCCTTGAAATTGAGCTTTCAGGGATGCCCTTTTTTTCTTCAAACTGTGTGTGTGTAGCTTACCTCATCACATTCTTTTCTTGAAGTATGTGCCGCCTTTTGAAATAGTTTGGCCACTACCTCCCTCAAGACATTTTGAGGGCAGGTTTCATTGACAGCCCTCCAGGACTTGTGCACACGAAGTGACCATTAGCACGGGTTTTCAAGCTGCCGTTGCAGGTAACGGCCACAGGGCTGCAGCATTTCTGCGTTTCCCACTCTGGTAACTAGTGAAACAGGCCTTCCTGCCAGTGGTGTTCCTTGGTTATCAATGATGGTGGGATGTGTCTGGAGAAACCCCCCAAAGCTGATGTCTCCTTACTTATATCTGTTTTTAAAATGGAATTTCTACTTTTCACTGGAGTACTCTTCCATTGTGTCCATGGACCACTGCTCCTTTCTGCATTCCTCTGTGGCTGGGCATTTTCATTGCTTCCAAGTGTTGGCTATGGTAAACATTGCTGGATTGCAGGATTGCCAGCCCGTGTCTTTTTGATTCTCATCCTCTCAGGTGATAGACCCAGCAGTGGCTATGCTTGATTGAACGGTCGCTCAATGTTGACCCTTTCCAGGCAACTCCACTGTGTTTTCCTTAGGGGCTCTTACCACGTCCCACTTAGAACCGAGGGTACGCATTTCTTCACCACCCCGTCAGCATTTCTTGTTTGCAGAAGTTTTGCTGCTGGCCATGCTGAGTCGTGTGACATGATAGGTTTTTGTAACGTGTATTTTCGTGTCTAATAATTCCTAAGGTTCAGCATTTTTCCACGCCTTTTTTTATTCTGTTAAACAAAAACAGAAAAAAAAACCCCCTGAGTACAATAAACCTCTCGAAATTGTCTTCTTGGAAGGTTGCCCTCTTTGGACTTTTTTGGTCGATTTTCGACCCCAGGATTTTGTTTTGGAGGGCAGGTGTCATTTACAAGCCTGCAATGGGTGTGAATATTGAGTGACCATTAGCACTGACTTTAAAGCTGCTGCTGTGGGAAACGGCCACAAGGCGTCAGCATTGCTACATTCCCACATCTGGTTACTAGGGCAGCAGAGCCTTCTGGAAGTCCTGTTCCCAGGTTGTCAATTAGAATGGAATGTGCCAGGAAAAAACCCCAGAAGTGTATGTCACATTACTTCTTGTTCGCTCTTTTAATTTGTTTAAATCGGGGTAATGATTAGAATACTGTTGGTCCTATATGTACAGAATCTGGTTCATTTGTACGTTTTATATATATATATATATATATATATATATATTCTTGTACAGATCCTCTTCCCATGTAAATTATTGCAGAGTGTTCTGGTGACCTCCCTTGCTATATGGTCGGTCTGTTTGATATATATATTTAATACGTATTTGTACACATATGGTGACACTAATCTTAATTTATCCATTCCCCCCACCTTTCATTTTACATAAGCTTAGTTTGCTTTCTAAGTCTGTGAGTGTCTTTCTTTGTGGAAATATGTTCATTTGTGTCAGCTGTTAGATAACGCCTATAGGTGATGTCATACGGTATGCCTTTTGCTTTCCGACTTAACTGATGTTCTGTGATGATCTCTAGGCTCATCTCGGGTGCCTCAAAGAGCAGTGTTTCCTTGTTTTCCATGGCTAATAGTCCACTGTGTCCACGGACCAGCTCTTCTTATCCATTCATCTGTTGATGGACATTTGGGTTGCTTCGGTGTCTTGGCTACTGTGAAAACTCGTGGAGTGCAGCTCTTGCAGCCTGTCTTCTCAGGTGAGAGGCTCGGCTGTGGGTGTTCTGGATGGAAGGGTGGCTCAATTTTTAATTGAAAACGCAGCTCCTTTCTGTTCTCATTATTGGCTGTTACAACTAGACATGTCCTCCACAGAGGGAACAGAGTTCTCTAAAACCCCTTCAGCATTTATTGTTTGTAGTCTTTTGGCTGACGGTAGCTAACTTGGGTGAGCTGAAAGCTTTTTGTAGGTTAGAGGAGTCTGATGATTCCTGATGTTGAGCTTTTCTCCATTTTCCTTTTTTTGATAAAGAGTGAGTAAAACTTACCTCTATCATACTATCTCTTTGACACATTTGCCTGCTTTGAATTTTTTTGGCCACGGCCGAGCTCAGGACATTTTTTTTTTTTGAGGGCAGGTGTCTTTTAGAGGCCTGAGTCCTTATGAATGTTAAGTGACCCATAGCTATCCGTTTAAAGCCGCTCTTGCGGGAAACGGCCACAAGGCGGCAGCATTTCTCCATTTCCAACTCTGGGTTTTCCTGCAACAGAGGCTTCCTGGAAATTGTGTTAGTAGGCTGCAAATGAGAGTGCAGTGTGTCAGGGCAAACCCCCAAGAGCTTATATCTCCTTACTTCTTGTGTGTTTTTTAAAATTTAATTGTTATCTAGTATCACAGCCAATTGGATAAAAATGTGGTGTGTGTTCTAGGTGTACTGCATCTGGTTCATCATATGTATGTGTCAATCTATTCATCTTTGGATCCTTTCCCGTGTAGGTTATTACAGAGTGTTGAGTCGACCTCTCCTGGTATTCCTTAGGTATTTTGTGATTATATATTTCATATGTATCAGTACATGTCTGTAAACCCCCATATCCAAATTCATACATTCCTTACACCTTTCCACTTGGTTAAGCATAGTTGGTTTTCTGCATCTATGCACGGCCTTCTCTTGGAAATGACTTCATGGGTATCAATGTTGAAGTAACAGCTATAAGTGATGTCATAGGATATTTCTATTTCGGTTTCTTTCGTACTTCCTTTTGGGTGGGTATCTCTAGATCCTTCTACGGTGGTGCCAGAGGCACCTGTTGCATGCTCTTCCGTGGCTCATGTTCCATTGTGCACATGGGCCCCCTTCTTCTTGGTGCATTGTTCTGTTGATGGACATTTGGGTTTCTTCCAAGTCTTGGCGATGGTACATGTTGCTGCAGTGCAGGATGGCCAGCCTGTGTCTTTTTGATTTTGGTCTACTCGGGAGATAGGCCCATCAGTGGGCCTACCCGATTACAGGTTAGCTCAATTTTTACCTTTCAGTGCACCTCCACGGTGTTCTCACTACTAGCTGTTCCCAGGTTACGTCCCAGCGGCCGCTAGAGGGCACAGAGTTCTCTAAAACACCTTGAGCATTTATTCTTTGTAGACTCTGTGGCTGATGATCATTCTGACGACGGTGGGTGAACGTTTCTGTCGACTGGATTTGCATGGCTTTATTAATTCCTGATGTTGAACATTTTTCCATGCCCTTTTATTTATCACAAGAGAAAGAAAGAAAGAGAAGACAAAATGTGCGCAAAATATGCCTCTTGAAATTGTCGTTTTGAAGTGTGCACATCTTTTGAGTTTTTTTCCTCGATTGACGACCCAAGAATCGTTTTTGAGGGCAGGTGTCATTTATAGGCCTGCAATGATTTTGAATATCAAGTGACCATTAGCACTGGGTTTAAAGCTGCTGTTCTGAGAAACGGCCACAAGGCGGCAGCAGGTCTCCTTTACCAAACCTGGTTACTCGGGCAACAGAGCCTCCGTGGAAGTCGTATTCTAGGTTGTCAATTAGAATGGACTGTGCCAGGAAAAAGCCCCTTATGTTTGTGCCTCACGACTGACTTGTTCGTTTTTTAATTCAATGTTTATTGTTTCTCACAGCAAGTTTGATTACAATGTTTTGCTTGTTGTGGGTGTGAAAGATGTGGCTCTTTTACACATAAACACGTATCTAGTCTTCTTTGGATCCTTTTCCCATGTAGCTTATGACACAATGTTGAGTACTCTTCTCTTGGTATTCCGTAGGCCTTTGGTGATTTTGTATTTCACCTGTGTTTGTATCTCTCTCTTAAACCCAATTTCCTAATGTACACAATTCTCACACCTGTCCATGGGTGAACCATAAATCTGTTTATTGCATCTGTGATTGCCTTTCTCTGTGGAAATATCTTCAGTGATATCAATTTTTAGGGAACACCTATAAGTGATATCGTAGGCTATGTATCTTTCGCTCTGTGACTTACTGCAAGGTGCGTGATGAACTCTAGCCTCACCGATGGTGCTGTTGATGGCATTGTTTCCTTTTGTTCCTTGGCTAATATTCCATCTGCTCAGGTCCCTGTTCTTCTTTGTCCACTCATCTGTTGATGGACTTTCTGCTTGCTTCCATGTCCTGGCTATTGTAATACTCCTGCAATGCAGATTTGCCTGCCTGTGTCTTTCCACTTCTGTCTTCTTTCTTAGGTTATAGGCCCACGAGTGGGCCTGCTGGATCATATCGTAACTCAGTGTTTACCTTGTAAAGGCACCTCCATTCTGTTCCCATTAGTGCCTCTTACCAGGTGAAGTCCTGTGGCGAGCATTGCCCTCTGAGGAAGGCGCCACTAAGACCCTCCTAAGCCTCAGGGCCCGACTGTACTCTCCTTGGTATGCATCCTGGACTTTATGGTATGAACATACAAAAGGAGATGGCCTTTGGCCAAATCGCTCCAGGGACCTGCTCAGTTACTGGGAGTCCCTGGTTGTTCCCTAAAGCTAGGAAAAGCAACCCTGGAGGGGAAATTGGTGCCTTTGAGGGAGAAGCCGAGCAGCCAACCAACCAGCTGATGCTGATAAGGTGTGACTAAGCCGAGAAGCCAACCAACCAGCTGATGCCGATAAGGCGTGACCAAGCAAAGTCCCTGCTTTAGGGGTATATATACGGCTAGGCTTTGTTATTAAACTTGCCTTGCAAGCGTCAGTTGCTTGTGCCCTTCTGATCCCATACCTTGGTGCGTTCAGTTCCCTACCCCCTCTCGTCGGTTGTTGCTACACTTTGAGGACCCGCCGCGGCTGGCGGCAAAGTCCCACTTAACCTAGAGGGTATGCACTTCTCCACAACCCCTTCAGCATGAATTGTTGGTAGTCTTGTTGCTGATGGTTCTTCTGACTGGTGTGAGCCGATACCTCTGTGGTTGGATTTGCATGCGTCTCATAAAGCCTTGAAATTGAGCTTTCAGGGATGTCCTTTTTTTCTTCAAACTGTGTGTGTAGCTTACCTCATCACATTCTTTTCTTGAAGTATGTGCCGCCTTTTGAAATATTTTGGCCACTACCTCCCTCAAGACATTTTGAGGGCAGGTTTCATTGACAGCCCTCCAGGACTTGTGCACACGAAGTGACCATTAGCACGGGTTTTCAAGCTGCCGTTGCAGGTAACGGCCAGAGGGCTGCAGCATTTCTGCGTTTCCCACTCTGGTAACTAGTGAAACAGACCTTCCTGCCAGTGGTGTTCCTCGGTTATCAATGACGGTGGGATGTGTCTGGAGAAACCCCCCAAAGCTGATGTCTCCTTACTTATATCTGTTTTTAAAATGGAATTTCTACTTTTCACTGGAGTACTCTTCCATTGTGTCCATGGACCACTGCTCCTTTCTGCATTCCTCTGTGGCTGGGCATTTTCATTGCTTCCAAGTGTTGGCTATGGTAAACATTGCTGGATTGCAGGATTGCCAGCCCGTGTCTTTTTGATTCTCATCCTCTCAGGTGATAGACCCAGCAGTGGCTATGCTTGATTGAACGGTCGCTCAATGTTGACCCTTTCCAGGCAACTCCACTGTGTTTTCCTTAGGGGCTCTTACCACGTCCCACTTAGAACCGAGGGTACGCATTTCTTCACCACCCCGTCAGCATTTCTTGTTTGCAGAAGTTTTGCTGCTGGCCATGCTGAGTCGTGTGACATGATAGGTTTTTGTAACGTGTATTTTCGTGTCTAATAATTCCTAAGGTTCAGCATTTTTCCACGCCTTTTTTTATTCTGTTAAACAAAAACAGAAAAAAAAAAAACCGTGAGTACAATAAACCTCTCGAAATTGTCTTCTTGGAAGGTTGCCCTCTTTGGACTTTTTTGGTCGATTTTCGACCCCAGGATTTTGTTTTGGAGGGCAGGTGTCATTTACAAGCCTGCAATGGGTGTGAATATTGAGTGACCATTAGCACTGACTTTAAAGCTGCTGCTGTGGGAAACGGCCACAAGGCGTCAGCATTGCTACATTCCCACATCTGGTTACTAGGGCAGCAGAGCCTTCTGGAAGTCCTGTTCCCAGGTTGTCAATTAGAATGGAATGTGCCAGGAAAAAACCCCAGAAGTGTATGTCACATTACTTCTTGTTCGCTCTTTTAATTTGTTTAAATCGGGGTAATGATTAGAATACTGTTGGTCCTATATGTACAGAATCTGGTTCATTTGTACGTTTTATATATATATATATATATATATATATATATTCTTGTACAGATCCTCTTCCCATGTAAATTATTGCAGAGTGTTCTGGTGACCTCCCTTGCTATATGGTCGGTCTGTTTGATATATATATTTAATACGTATTTGTACACATATGGTGACACTAATCTTAATTTATCCATTCCCCCCACCTTTCATTTTACATAAGCTTAGTTTGCTTTCTAAGTCTGTGAGTGTCTTTCTTTGTGGAAATATGTTCATTTGTGTCAGCTGTTAGATAACGCCTATAGGTGATGTCATACGGTATGCCTTTTGCTTTCCGACTTAACTGATGTTCTGTGATGATCTCTAGGCTCATCTCGGGTGCCTCAAAGAGCAGTGTTTCCTTGTTTTCCATGGCTAATAGTCCACTGTGTCCACGGACCAGCTCTTCTTATCCATTCATCTGTTGATGGACATTTGGGTTGCTTCGGTGTCTTGGCTACTGTGAAAACTCGTGGAGTGCAGCTCTTGCAGCCTGTCTTCTCAGGTGAGAGGCTCGGCTGTGGGTGTTCTGGATGGAAGGGTGGCTCAATTTTTAATTGAAAACGCAGCTCCTTTCTGTTCTCATTATTGGCTGTTACAACTAGACATGTCCTCCACAGAGGGAACAGAGTTCTCTAAAACCCCTTCAGCATTTATTGTTTGTAGTCTTTTGGCTGACGGTAGCTAACTTGGGTGAGCTGAAAGCTTTTTGTAGGTTAGAGGAGTCTGATGATTCCTGATGTTGAGCTTTTCTCCATTTTCCTTTTTTTGATAAAGAGTGAGTAAAACTTACCTCTATCATACTATCTCTTTGACACATTTGCCTGCTTTGAATTTTTTTGGCCACGGCCGAGCTCAGGACATTTTTTTTTTTTGAGGGCAGGTGTCTTTTAGAGGCCTGAGTCCTTATGAATGTTAAGTGACCCATAGCTATCCGTTTAAAGCCGCTCTTGCGGGAAACGGCCACAAGGCGGCAGCATTTCTCCATTTCCAACTCTGGGTTTTCCTGCAACAGAGGCTTCCTGGAAATTGTGTTAGTAGGCTGCAAATGAGAGTGCAGTGTGTCAGGGCAAACCCCCAAGAGCTTATATCTCCTTACTTCTTGTGTGTTTTTTAAAATTTAATTGTTATCTAGTATCACAGCCAATTGGATAAAAATGTGGTGTGTGTTCTAGGTGTACTGCATCTGGTTCATCATATGTATGTGTCAATCTATTCATCTTTGGATCCTTTCCCGTGTAGGTTATTACAGAGTGTTGAGTCGACCTCTCCTGGTATTCCTTAGGTATTTTGTGATTATATATTTCATATGTATCAGTACATGTCTGTAAACCCCCATATCCAAATTCATACATTCCTTACACCTTTCCACTTGGTTAAGCATAGTTGGTTTTCTGCATCTATGCACGGCCTTCTCTTGGAAATGACTTCATGGGTATCAATGTTGAAGTAACAGCTATAAGTGATGTCATAGGATATTTCTATTTCGGTTTCTTTCGTACTTCCTTTTGGGTGGGTATCTCTAGATCCTTCTACGGTGGTGCCAGAGGCACCTGTTGCATGCTCTTCCGTGGCTCATGTTCCATTGTGCACATGGGCCCCCTTCTTCTTGGTGCATTGTTCTGTTGATGGACATTTGGGTTTCTTCCAAGTCTTGGCGATGGTACATGTTGCTGCAGTGCAGGATGGCCAGCCTGTGTCTTTTTGATTTTGGTCTACTCGGGAGATAGGCCCATCAGTGGGCCTACCCGATTACAGGTTAGCTCAATTTTTACCTTTCAGTGCACCTCCACGGTGTTCTCACTACTAGCTGTTCCCAGGTTACGTCCCAGCGGCCGCTAGAGGGCACAGAGTTCTCTAAAACACCTTGAGCATTTATTCTTTGTAGACTCTGTGGCTGATGATCATTCTGACGACGGTGGGTGAACGTTTCTGTCGACTGGATTTGCATGGCTTTATTAATTCCTGATGTTGAACATTTTTCCATGCCCTTTTATTTATCACAAGAGAAAGAAAGAAAGAGAAGACAAAATGTGCGCAAAATATGCCTCTTGAAATTGTCGTTTTGAAGTGTGCACATCTTTTGAGTTTTTTTCCTCGATTGACGACCCAAGAATCGTTTTTGAGGGCAGGTGTCATTTATAGGCCTGCAATGATTTTGAATATCAAGTGACCATTAGCACTGGGTTTAAAGCTGCTGTTCTGAGAAACGGCCACAAGGCGGCAGCAGGTCTCCTTTACCAAACCTGGTTACTCGGGCAACAGAGCCTCCGTGGAAGTCGTATTCTAGGTTGTCAATTAGAATGGACTGTGCCAGGAAAAAGCCCCTTATGTTTGTGCCTCACGACTGACTTGTTCGTTTTTTAATTCAATGTTTATTGTTTCTCACAGCAAGTTTGATTACAATGTTTTGCTTGTTGTGGGTGTGAAAGATGTGGCTCTTTTACACATAAACACGTATCTAGTCTTCTTTGGATCCTTTTCCCATGTAGCTTATGACACAATGTTGAGTACTCTTCTCTTGGTATTCCGTAGGCCTTTGGTGATTTTGTATTTCACCTGTGTTTGTATCTCTCTCTTAAACCCAATTTCCTAATGTACACAATTCTCACACCTGTCCATGGGTGAACCATAAATCTGTTTATTGCATCTGTGATTGCCTTTCTCTGTGGAAATATCTTCAGTGATATCAATTTTTAGGGAACACCTATAAGTGATATCGTAGGCTATGTATCTTTCGCTCTGTGACTTACTGCAAGGTGCGTGATGAACTCTAGCCTCACCGATGGTGCTGTTGATGGCATTGTTTCCTTTTGTTCCTTGGCTAATATTCCATCTGCTCAGGTCCCTGTTCTTCTTTGTCCACTCATCTGTTGATGGACTTTCTGCTTGCTTCCATGTCCTGGCTATTGTAATACTCCTGCAATGCAGATTTGCCTGCCTGTGTCTTTCCACTTCTGTCTTCTTTCTTAGGTTATAGGCCCACGAGTGGGCCTGCTGGATCATATCGTAACTCAGTGTTTACCTTGTAAAGGCACCTCCATTCTGTTCCCATTAGTGCCTCTTACCAGGTGAAGTCCTGTGGCGAGCATTGCCCTCTGAGGAAGGCGCCACTAAGACCCTCCTAAGCCTCAGGGCCCGACTGTACTCTCCTTGGTATGCATCCTGGACTTTATGGTATGAACATACAAAAGGAGATGGCCTTTGGCCAAATCGCTCCAGGGACCTGCTCAGTTACTGGGAGTCCCTGGTTGTTCCCTAAAGCTAGGAAAAGCAACCCTGGAGGGGAAATTGGTGCCTTTGAGGGAGAAGCCGAGCAGCCAACCAACCAGCTGATGCTGATAAGGTGTGACTAAGCCGAGAAGCCAACCAACCAGCTGATGCCGATAAGGCGTGACCAAGCAAAGTCCCTGCTTTAGGGGTATATATACGGCTAGGCTTTGTTATTAAACTTGCCTTGCAAGCGTCAGTTGCTTGTGCCCTTCTGATCCCATACCTTGGTGCGTTCAGTTCCCTACCCCCTCTCGTCGGTTGTTGCTACACTTTGAGGACCCGCCGCGGCTGGCGGCAAAGTCCCACTTAACCTAGAGGGTATGCACTTCTCCACAACCCCTTCAGCATGAATTGTTGGTAGTCTTGTTGCTGATGGTTCTTCTGACTGGTGTGAGCCGATACCTCTGTGGTTGGATTTGCATGCGTCTCATAAAGCCTTGAAATTGAGCTTTCAGGGATGTCCTTTTTTTCTTCAAACTGTGTGTGTAGCTTACCTCATCACATTCTTTTCTTGAAGTATGTGCCGCCTTTTGAAATATTTTGGCCACTACCTCCCTCAAGACATTTTGAGGGCAGGTTTCATTGACAGCCCTCCAGGACTTGTGCACACGAAGTGACCATTAGCACGGGTTTTCAAGCTGCCGTTGCAGGTAACGGCCAGAGGGCTGCAGCATTTCTGCGTTTCCCACTCTGGTAACTAGTGAAACAGACCTTCCTGCCAGTGGTGTTCCTCGGTTATCAATGACGGTGGGATGTGTCTGGAGAAACCCCCCAAAGCTGATGTCTCCTTACTTATATCTGTTTTTAAAATGGAATTTCTACTTTTCACTGGAGTACTCTTCCATTGTGTCCATGGACCACTGCTCCTTTCTGCATTCCTCTGTGGCTGGGCATTTTCATTGCTTCCAAGTGTTGGCTATGGTAAACATTGCTGGATTGCAGGATTGCCAGCCCGTGTCTTTTTGATTCTCATCCTCTCAGGTGATAGACCCAGCAGTGGCTATGCTTGATTGAACGGTCGCTCAATGTTGACCCTTTCCAGGCAACTCCACTGTGTTTTCCTTAGGGGCTCTTACCACGTCCCACTTAGAACCGAGGGTACGCATTTCTTCACCACCCCGTCAGCATTTCTTGTTTGCAGAAGTTTTGCTGCTGGCCATGCTGAGTCGTGTGACATGATAGGTTTTTGTAACGTGTATTTTCGTGTCTAATAATTCCTAAGGTTCAGCATTTTTCCACGCCTTTTTTTATTCTGTTAAACAAAAACAGAAAAAAAAAAAACCGTGAGTACAATAAACCTCTCGAAATTGTCTTCTTGGAAGGTTGCCCTCTTTGGACTTTTTTGGTCGATTTTCGACCCCAGGATTTTGTTTTGGAGGGCAGGTGTCATTTACAAGCCTGCAATGGGTGTGAATATTGAGTGACCATTAGCACTGACTTTAAAGCTGCTGCTGTGGGAAACGGCCACAAGGCGTCAGCATTGCTACATTCCCACATCTGGTTACTAGGGCAGCAGAGCCTTCTGGAAGTCCTGTTCCCAGGTTGTCAATTAGAATGGAATGTGCCAGGAAAAAACCCCAGAAGTGTATGTCACATTACTTCTTGTTCGCTCTTTTAATTTGTTTAAATCGGGGTAATGATTAGAATACTGTTGGTCCTATATGTACAGAATCTGGTTCATTTGTACGTTTTATATGTATATATATATATATATATATATATATATATATATATATATATATATACTTGTACAGATCCTCTTCCCATGTAAATTATTGCAGAGTGTTCTGGTGACCTCCCTTGCTATATGGTCGGTCTGTTTGATATATATATTTAATACGTATTTGTACACATATGGTGACACTAATCTTAAGTTATCCATTCCCCCCACCTTTCATTTTACTTAAGCTTAGTTTGTTTTCTAAGTGTGTGAGTGTCTTTCTTTGTGGAAATATGTTCATTTGTGTCAGCTGTTAGATAACGCCTATAGGTGATGTCATACGGTATGCCTTTTGCTTTCCGACTTAACTCATGTTCTGTGATGATCTCTAGGCTCATCTCGGGTGCCTCAAAGAGCAGTGTTTCCTTGTTTTCCATGGCTAATAGTCCACTGTGTCCACGGACCAGCTCTTCTTATCCATTCATCTGTTGATGGACATTTGGGTTGCTTCGGTGTCTTGGCTACTGTGAAAACTCGTGGAGTGCAGCTCTTGCAGCCCGTCTTCTCAGGTGAGAGGCTCGGCTGTGGGTGTTCTGGATGGAAGGGTGGCTCAATTTTTAATTGAAAACGCAGCTCCTTTCTGTTCTCATTATTGGCTGTTACAACTAGACATGTCCTCCGCAGACAGAGGGAACAGAGTTCTCTAAAACCCCTTCAGCATTTATTGTTTGTAGTCTTTTGGCTGACGGTAGTTAACTTGGGTGAGCTGAAAGCTTTTTGTAGCTTAGAGGAGTCTGATCATTCCTGAGGTTGAGCTTTTCTCCATTTTGCTTTTTTGATAAAGAGTGAGTAAAACTTACCTCTTCATACTATCTCTTTGACACATTTGCCTGCTTTGAATTTTTTTCACCACTGCCGAGCTCAGGACATTTTTTTTTTTTTTTGAGGGCAGGTGTCTTTTAGAGGCCGGAGTCCTTGTGAATGTTAAGTGACCCATAGCTATCCGTTTAAAGCCGCTCTTGCGGGAAACGGCCACAAGGCGGCAGCATTTCTCCATTTCCAACTCTGGGTTTTCCTGCAACAGAGGCTTCCTGGAAATTGTGTTAGTAGGCTGCAAATGAGAGTGCAGTGTGTCAGGGCAAACCCCCAAGAGCTTATATCTCCTTACTTCTTGTGTGTTTTTTAAAATTTAATTGTTATCTAGTATCACAGCCAATTGGATAAAAATGTGGTGTGTGTTCTAGGTGTACTGCATCTGGTTCATCATATGTATGTGTCAATCTATTCATCTTTGGATCCTTTCCCGTGTAGGTTATTACAGAGTGTTGAGTCGACCTCTCTTGGTATTCCTTAGGTATTTTGTGATTATATATTTCATATGTATCAGTACATGTCTGTAAACCCCCATATCCAAATTCATACATTCCTTACACCTTTCCACTTGGTTAAGCATAGTTGGTTTTCTGCATCTATGCACGGCCTTCTCTTGGAAATGACTTCATGGGTATCAATGTTGAAGTAACAGCTATAAGTGATGTCATAGGATATTTCTATTTCGGTTTCTTTCGTACTTCCTTTTGGGTGGGTATCTCTAGATCCTTCTACGGTGGTGCCAGAGGCACCTGTTGCATGCTCTTCCGTGGCTCATGTTCCATTGTGCACATGGGCCCCCTTCTTCTTGGTGCATTGTTCTGTTGATGGACATTTGGGTTTCTTCCAAGTCTTGGCTATGGTACATGTTGCTGCAGTGCAGGATGGCCAGCCTGTGTCTTTTTGATTTTGGTCTACTCGGGAGATAGGCCCATCAGTGGGCCTACCCGATTACAGGTTAGCTCAATTTTTACCTTTCAACGCACCTCCACGGTGTTCTCACTACTAGCTGTTACCAGGTTACGTCCCAGCGGCCGCTAGAGGGCACAGAGTTCTCTAAAACACCTTGAGCATTTATTCTTTGTAGACTCTGTGGCTGATGATCATTCTGACGACGGTGGGTGAACGTTTCTGTCGACTGGATTTGCATGGCTTTATTAATTCCTGATGTTGAGCATTTTTCCATGCCCTTTTATTTATCACAAGAGAAAGAAAGAAAGAGAAGACAAAATGTGCACAAAATATGCCTCTTGAAATTGTCGTTTTGAAATGTGCACGTCTTTTGAGTTGTTTTCCTCGATGGACGACCCAAGAATCGTTTTTGAGGGCAGGTGTCATTTATAGGCCTGCAATGATTTTGAATATCAAGTGACCATTAGCACTGGGTTTAAAGCTGCTGTTTTGAGAAACGGCCACAAGGCGGCAGCAGGTCTCCTTTACCAAACCTGGTTACTCGGGCAACAGAGCCTCCGTGGAAGTCGTATTCTAGGTTGTCAATTAGAATGGACTGTGCCAGGAAAAAGCCCCTTATGTTTGTGCCTCACGACTGACTTGTTTGTTTTTTAATTCAATGTTTATTGTTTCTCACAGCAAGTTTGATTACAATGTTTTGCTTGTTGTGGGTGTGAAAGATGTGGCTCTTTTACACATAAACATGTATCTAGTCTCCTTTGGATCCTTTTCCCATGTAGCTTATGACACAATGTTGAGTACTCTTCTCTTGGTATTCCGTAGGCCTTTGGTGATTTTGTATTTCACCTGTGTTTGTATCTCTCTCTTAAACCCAATTTCCTAATGTACACAATTCTCACACCTGTCCATGGGTGAACCATAAATCTGTTTATTGCATCTGTGATTGCCTTTCTCTGTGGAAATATCTTCAGTGATATCAATTTTTAGGGAACACCTATAAGTGATATCGTAGGCTATGTATCTTTCGCTCTGTGACTTACTGCAAGGTGCGTGATGAACTCTAGCCTCACCGATGGTGCTGTTGATGGCATTGTTTCCTTTTGTTCCTTGGCTAATATTCCATCTGTTCAGGTCCCTGTTCTTCTTTGTCCACTCATCTGTTGATGGACTTTCTGCTTGCTTCCATGTCCTGGCTATTGTAATACTCCTGCAATGCAGATTTGCCTGCCTGTGTCTTTCCACTTCTGTCTTCTTTCTTAGGTTATAGGCCCACGAGTGGGCCTGCTGGATCATATCGTAACTCAGTGTTTACCTTGTAAAGGCACCTCCATTCTGTTCCCATTAGTGCCTCTTACCAGGTGAAGTCCTGTGGCGAGCATTGCCCTCTGAGGAAGGCGCCACTAAGACCCTCCTAAGCCTCAGGGCCCGACTGTACTCTCCTTGGTATGCATCCTGGACTTTATGGTATGAACATACAAAAGGAGATGGCCTTTGGCCAAATCGCTCCAGGGACCTGCTCAGTTACTGGGAGTCCCTGGTTGTTCCCTAAAGCTAGGAAAAGCAACCCTGGAGGGGAAATTGGTGCCTTTGAGGGAGAAGCCGAGCAGCCAACCAACCAGCTGATGCTGATAAGGTGTGACTAAGCCGAGAAGCCAACCAACCAGCTGATGCCGATAAGGCGTGACCAAGCAAAGTCCCTGCTTTAGGGGTATATATACGGCTAGGCTTTGTTATTAAACTTGCCTTGCAAGCGTCAGTTGCTTGTGCCCTTCTGATCCCATACCTTGGTGCGTTCAGTTCCCTACCCCCTCTCGTCGGTTGTTGCTACACTTTGAGGACCCGCCGCGGCTGGCGGCAAAGTCCCACTTAACCTAGAGGGTATGCACTTCTCCACAACCCCTTCAGCATGAATTGTTGGTAGTCTTGTTGCTGATGGTTCTTCTGACTGGTGTGAGCCGATACCTCTGTGGTTGGATTTGCATGCGTCTCATAAAGCCTTGAAATTGAGCTTTCAGGGATGTCCTTTTTTTCTTCAAACTGTGTGTGTAGCTTACCTCATCACATTCTTTTCTTGAAGTATGTGCCGCCTTTTGAAATATTTTGGCCACTACCTCCCTCAAGACATTTTGAGGGCAGGTTTCATTGACAGCCCTCCAGGACTTGTGCACACGAAGTGACCATTAGCACGGGTTTTCAAGCTGCCGTTGCAGGTAACGGCCACAGGGCTGCAGCATTTCTGCGTTTCCCACTCTGGTAACTAGTGAAACAGGCCTTCCTGCCAGTGGTGTTCCTTGGTTATCAATGACGGTGGGATGTGTCTGGAGAAACCCCCCAAAGCTGATGTCTCCTTACTTATATCTGTTTTTAAAATGGAATTTCTACTTTTCACTGGAGTACTCTTCCATTGTGTCCATGGACCACTGCTCCTTTCTGCATTCCTCTGTGGCTGGGCATTTTCATTGCTTCCAAGTGTTGGCTATGGTAAACATTGCTGGATTGCAGGATTGCCAGCCCGTGTCTTTTTGATTCTCATCCTCTCAGGTGATAGACCCAGCAGTGGCTATGCTTGATTGAACGGTCGCTCAATGTTGACCCTTTCCAGGCAACTCCACTGTGTTTTCCTTAGGGGCTCTTACCACGTCCCACTTAGAACCGAGGGTACGCATTTCTTCACCACCCCGTCAGCATTTCTTGTTTGCAGAAGTTTTGCTGCTGGCCATGCTGAGTCGTGTGACATGATAGGTTTTTGTAACGTGTATTTTCGTGTCTAATAATTCCTAAGGTTCAGCATTTTTCCACGCCTTTTTTTATTCTGTTAAACAAAAACAGAAAAAAAAAACCGTGAGTACAATAAACCTCTCGAAATTGTCTTCTTGGAAGGTTGCCCTCTTTGGACTTTTTTGGTCGATTTTCGACCCCAGGATTTTGTTTTGGAGGGCAGGTGTCATTTACAAGCCTGCAATGGGTGTGAATATTGAGTGACCATTAGCACTGACTTTAAAGCTGCTGCTGTGGGAAACGGCCACAAGGCGTCAGCATTGCTACATTCCCACATCTGGTTACTAGGGCAGCAGAGCCTTCTGGAAGTCCTGTTCCCAGGTTGTCAATTAGAATGGAATGTGCCAGGAAAAAACCCCAGAAGTGTATGTCACATTACTTCTTGTTCGCTCTTTTAATTTGTTTAAATCGGGGTAATGATTAGAATACTGTTGGTCCTATATGTACAGAATCTGGTTCATTTGTACGTTTTATATGTATATATATATATATATATATATATATATATATATATATATATATATTCTTGTACAGATCCTCTTCCCATGTAAATTATTGCAGAGTGTTCTGGTGACCTCCCTTGCTATATGGTCGGTCTGTTTGATATATATATTTAATACGTATTTGTACACATATGGTGACACTAATCTTAAGTTATCCATTCCCCCCACCTTTCATTTTACTTAAGCTTAGTTTGTTTTCTAAGTGTGTGAGTGTCTTTCTTTGTGGAAATATGTTCATTTGTGTCAGCTGTTAGATAACGCCTATAGGTGATGTCATACGGTATGCCTTTTGCTTTCCGACTTAACTCATGTTCTGTGATGATCTCTAGGCTCATCTCGGGTGCCTCAAAGAGCAGTGTTTCCTTGTTTTCCATGGCTAATAGTCCACTGTGTCCACGGACCAGCTCTTCTTATCCATTCATCTGTTGATGGACATTTGGGTTGCTTCGGTGTCTTGGCTACTGTGAAAACTCGTGGAGTGCAGCTCTTGCAGCCCGTCTTCTCAGGTGAGAGGCTCGGCTGTGGGTGTTCTGGATGGAAGGGTGGCTCAATTTTTAATTGAAAACGCAGCTCCTTTCTGTTCTCATTATTGGCTGTTACAACTAGACATGTCCTCCGCAGACAGAGGGAACAGAGTTCTCTAAAACCCCTTCAGCATTTATTGTTTGTAGTCTTTTGGCTGACGGTAGTTAACTTGGGTGAGCTGAAAGCTTTTTGTAGCTTAGAGGAGTCTGATCATTCCTGAGGTTGAGCTTTTCTCCATTTTGCTTTTTTGATAAAGAGTGAGTAAAACTTACCTCTTCATACTATCTCTTTGACACATTTGCCTGCTTTGAATTTTTTTCACCACTGCCGAGCTCAGGACATTTTTTTTTTTTTTTGAGGGCAGGTGTCTTTTAGAGGCCGGAGTCCTTGTGAATGTTAAGTGACCCATAGCTATCCGTTTAAAGCCGCTCTTGCGGGAAACGGCCACAAGGCGGCAGCATTTCTCCATTTCCAACTCTGGGTTTTCCTGCAACAGAGGCTTCCTGGAAATTGTGTTAGTAGGCTGCAAATGAGAGTGCAGTGTGTCAGGGCAAACCCCCAAGAGCTTATATCTCCTTACTTCTTGTGTGTTTTTTAAAATTTAATTGTTATCTAGTATCACAGCCAATTGGATAAAAATGTGGTGTGTGTTCTAGGTGTACTGCATCTGGTTCATCATATGTATGTGTCAATCTATTCATCTTTGGATCCTTTCCCGTGTAGGTTATTACAGAGTGTTGAGTCGACCTCTCTTGGTATTCCTTAGGTATTTTGTGATTATATATTTCATATGTATCAGTACATGTCTGTAAA
This sequence comes from Kogia breviceps, assembly GCF_026419965.1. Taxonomy (NCBI): domain Eukaryota; kingdom Metazoa; phylum Chordata; class Mammalia; order Artiodactyla; family Physeteridae; genus Kogia; species Kogia breviceps. Next base: position 55,873 of record NW_026711668.1, on the reverse strand, counting down.
CCCCCATATCCAAATTCATACATTCCTTACACCTTTCCACTTGGTTAAGCATAGTTGGTTTTCTGCATCTATGCACAGCCTTCTCTTGGAAATGACTTCATGGGTATCAATGTTGAAGTAACAGCTATAAGAGATGTCATAGGATATTTCTATTTCGGTTTCTTTCGTACTTCCTTTTGGGTGGGTATCTCTAGATCCTTCTACGGTGGTGCCAGAGGCACCTGTTGCATGCTCTTCCGTGGCTCATGTTCCATTGTGCACATGGGCCCCCTTCTTCTTGGTGCATTGTTCTGTTGATGGACATTTGGGTTTCTTCCAAGTCTTGGCTATGGTACATGTTGCTGCAGTGCAGGATGGCCAGCCTGTGTCTTTTTGATTTTGGTCTACTCGGGAGATAGGCCCATCAGTGGGCCTACCCGATTACAGGTTAGCTCAATTTTTACCTTTCAACGCACCTCCACGGTGTTCTCACTACTAGCTGTTACCAGGTTACGTCCCAGCGGCCGCTAGAGGGCACAGAGTTCTCTAAAACACCTTGAGCATTTATTCTTTGTAGACTCTGTGGCTGATGATCATTCTGACGACGGTGGGTGAACGTTTCTGTCGACTGGATTTGCATGGCTTTATTAATTCCTGATGTTGAGCATTTTTCCATGCCCTTTTATTTATCACAAGAGAAAGAAAGAAAGAGAAGACAAAATGTGCACAAAATATGCCGCTTGAAATTGTCGTTTTGAAATGTGCACGTCTTTTGAGTTGTTTTCCTCGATTGACGACCCAAGAATCGTTTTTGAGGGCAGGTGTCATTTATAGGCCTGCAATGATTTTGAATATCAAGTGACCATTAGCACTGGGTTTAAAGCTGCTGTTTTGAGAAACGGCCACAAGGCGGCAGCAGGTCTCCTTTACCAAACCTGGTTACTCGGGCAACAGAGCCTCCGTGGAAGTCGTATTCTAGGTTGTCAATTAGAATGGACTGTGCCAGGAAAAAGCCCCTTATGTTTGTGCCTCACGACTGACTTGTTCGTTTTTTAATTCAATGTTTATTGTTTCTCACAGCAAGTTTGATTACAATGTTTTGCTTGTTGTGGGTGTGAAAGATGTGGCTCTTTTACACATAAACATGTATCTAGTCTCCTTTGGATCCTTTTCCCATGTAGCTTATGACACAATGTTGAGTACTCTTCTCTTGGTATTCCGTAGGCCTTTGGTGATTTTGTATTTCACCTGTGTTTGTATCTCTCTCTTAAACCCAATTTCCTAATGTACACAATTCTCACACCTGTCCATGGGTGAACCATAAATCTGTTTATTGCATCTGTGATTGCCTTTCTCTGTGGAAATATCTTCAGTGATATCAATTTTTAGGGAACACCTATAAGTGATATCGTAGGCTATGTATCTTTCGCTCTGTGACTTACTGCAAGGTGCGTGATGAACTCTAGCCTCACCGATGGTGCTGTTGATGGCATTGTTTCCTTTTGTTCCTTGGCTAATATTCCATCTGTTCAGGTCCCTGTTCTTCTTTGTCCACTCATCTGTTGATGGACTTTCTGCTTGCTTCCATGTCCTGGCTATTGTAATACTCCTGCAATGCAGATTTGCCTGCCTGTGTCTTTCCACTTCTGTCTTCTTTCTTAGGTTATAGGCCCACGAGTGGGCCTGCTGGATCATATCGTAACTCAGTGTTTACCTTGTAAAGGCACCTCCCTTCTGTTCCCATTAGTGCCTCTTACCAGGTGAAGTCCTGTGGCGAGCATTGCCCTCTGAGGAAGGCGCCACTAAGACCCTCCTAAGCCTCAGGGCCCGACTGTACTCTCCTTGGTATGCATCCTGGACTTTATGGTATGAACATACAAAAGGAGATGGCCTTTGGCCAAATCGCTCCAGGGACCTGCTCAGTTACTGGGAGTCCCTGGTTGTTCCCTAAAGCTAGGAAAAGCAACCCTGGAGGGGAAATTGGTGCCTTTGAGGGAGAAGCCGAGCAGCCAACCAACCAGCTGATGCTGATAAGGTGTGACTAAGCCGAGAAGCCAACCAACCAGCTGATGCCGATAAGGCGTGACCAAGCAAAGTCCCTGCTTTAGGGGTATATATACGGCTAGGCTTTGTTATTAAACTTGCCTTGCAAGCGTCAGTTGCTTGTGCCCTTCTGATCCCATACCTTGGTGCGTTCAGTTCCCTACCCCCTCTCGTCGGTTGTTGCTACACTTTGAGGACCCGCCGCGGCTGGCGGCAAAGTCCCACTTAACCTAGAGGGTATGCACTTCTCCACAACCCCTTCAGCATGAATTGTTGGTAGTCTTGTTGCTGATGGTTCTTCTGACTGGTGTGAGCCGATACCTCTGTGGTTGGATTTGCATGCGTCTCATAAAGCCTTGAAATTGAGCTTTCAGGGATGTCCTTTTTTTCTTCAAACTGTGTGTGTAGCTTACCTCATCACATTCTTTTCTTGAAGTATGTGCCGCCTTTTGAAATATTTTGGCCACTACCTCCCTCAAGACATTTTGAGGGCAGGTTTCATTGACAGCCCTCCAGGACTTGTGCACACGAAGTGACCATTAGCACGGGTTTTCAAGCTGCCGTTGCAGGTAACGGCCAGAGGGCTGCAGCATTTCTGCGTTTCCCACTCTGGTAACTAGTGAAACAGACCTTCCTGCCAGTGGTGTTCCTCGGTTATCAATGACGGTGGGATGTGTCTGGAGAAACCCCCCAAAGCTGATGTCTCCTTACTTATATCTGTTTTTAAAATGGAATTTCTACTTTTCACTGGAGTACTCTTCCATTGTGTCCATGGACCACTGCTCCTTTCTGCATTCCTCTGTGGCTGGGCATTTTCATTGCTTCCAAGTGTTGGCTATGGTAAACATTGCTGGATTGCAGGATTGCCAGCCCGTGTCTTTTTGATTCTCATCCTCTCAGGTGATAGACCCAGCAGTGGCTATGCTTGATTGAACGGTCGCTCAATGTTGACCCTTTCCAGGCAACTCCACTGTGTTTTCCTTAGGGGCTCTTACCACGTCCCACTTAGAACCGAGGGTACGCATTTCTTCACCACCCCGTCAGCATTTCTTGTTTGCAGAATTTTTGCTGCTGGCCATGCTGAGTCGTGTGACATGATAGGTTTTTGTAACGTGTATTTTCGTGTCTAATAATTCCTAAGGTTCAGCATTTTTCCACGCCTTTTTTTATTCTGTTAAACAAAAACAGAAAAAAAAAAACCGTGAGTACAATAAACCTCTCGAAATTGTCTTCTTGGAAGGTTGCCCTCTTTGGACTTTTTTGGTCGATTTTCGACCCCAGGATTTTGTTTTGGAGGGCAGGTGTCATTTACAAGCCTGCAATGGGTGTGAATATTGAGTGACCATTAGCACTGACTTTAAAGCTGCTGCTGTGGGAAACGGCCACAAGGCGTCAGCATTGCTACATTCCCACATCTGGTTACTAGGGCAGCAGAGCCTTCTGGAAGTCCTGTTCCCAGGTTGTCAATTAGAATGGAATGTGCCAGGAAAAAACCCCAGAAGTGTATGTCACATTACTTCTTGTTCGCTCTTTTAATTTGTTTAAATCGGGGTAATGATTAGAATACTGTTGGTCCTATATGTACAGAATCTGGTTCATTTGTACGTTTTATATATATATATATATATATATATATATTCTTGTACAGATCCTCTTCCCATGTAAATTATTGCAGAGTGTTCTGGTGACCTCCCTTGCTATATGGTCGGTCTGTTTGATATATATATTTAATACGTATTTGTACACATATGGTGACACTAATCTTAATTTATCCATTCCCCCCACCTTTCATTTTACATAAGCTTAGTTTGCTTTCTAAGTCTGTGAGTGTCTTTCTTTGTGGAAATATGTTCATTTGTGTCAGCTGTTAGATAACGCCTATAGGTGATGTCATACGGTATGCCTTTTGCTTTCCGACTTAACTGATGTTCTGTGATGATCTCTAGGCTCATCTCGGGTGCCTCAAAGAGCAGTGTTTCCTTGTTTTCCATGGCTAATAGTCCACTGTGTCCACGGACCAGCTCTTCTTATCCATTCATCTGTTGATGGACATTTGGGTTGCTTCGGTGTCTTGGCTACTGTGAAAACTCGTGGAGTGCAGCTCTTGCAGCCTGTCTTCTCAGGTGAGAGGCTCAGCTGTGGGTGTTCTGGATGGAAGGGTGGCTCAATTTTTAATTGAAAACGCAGCTCCTTTCTGTTCTCATTATTGGCTGTTACAACTAGACATGTCCTCCACAGACAGAGGGAACAGAGTTCTCTAAAACCCCTTCAGCATTTATTGTTTGTAGTCTTTTGGCTGACGGTAGTTAACTTGGGTGAGCTGAAAGCTTTTTGTAGGTTAGAGGAGTCTGATGATTCCTGATGTTGAGCTTTTCTCCATTTTCCTTTTTTTGATAAAGAGTGAGTAAAACTTACCTCTATCATACTATCTCTTTGACACATTTGCCTGCTTTGAATTTTTTTGGCCACGGCCGAGCTCAGGACATTTTTTTTTTTTGAGGGCAGGTGTCTTTTAGAGGCCTGAGTCCTTATGAATGTTAAGTGACCCATAGCTATGCGTTTGAAGCCGCTCTTGCGGGAAACGGCCACAAGGCGGCAGCATTTCTCCATTTCCAACTCTGGGTTTTCCTGCAACAGAGGCTTCCTGGAAATTGTGTTAGTAGGCTGCAAATGAGAGTGCAGTGTGTCAGGGCAAACCCCCAAGAGCTTATATCTCCTTACTTCTTGTGTGTTTTTTAAAATTTAATTGTTATCTAGTATCACAGCCAATTGGATAAAAATGTGGTGTGTGTTCTAGGTGTACTGCATCTGGTTCATCATATGTATGTATCAATCTATTCATCTTTGGATCCTTTCCCGTGTAGGTTATTACAGAGTGTTGAGTCGACCTCTCCTGGTATTCCTTAGGTATTTTGTGATTATATATTTCATATGTATCAGTACATGTCTGTAAACCCCCATATCCAAATTCATACATTCCTTACACCTTTCCACTTGGTTAAGCATAGTTGGTTTTCTGCATCTATGCACGGCCTTCTCTTGGAAATGACTTCATGGGTATCAATGTTGAAGTAACAGCTATAAGTGATGTCATAGGATATTTCTATTTCGGTTTCTTTCGTACTTCCTTTTGGGTGGGTATCTCTAGATCCTTCTACGGTGGTGCCAGCGGCACTGTTGCATGCTCTTCCGTGGCTCATGTTCCATTGTGCACATGGGCCCCCTTCTTCTTGGTGCATTGTTCTGTTGATGGACATTTGGGTTTCTTCCAAGTCTTGGCGATGGTACATGTTGCTGCAGTGCAGGATGGCCAGCCTGTGTCTTTTTGATTTTGGTCTACTCGGGAGATAGGCCCATCAGTGGGCCTACCCGATTACAGGTTAGCTCAATTTTTACCTTTCAGTGCACCTCCACGGTGTTCTCACTACTAGCTGTTCCCAGGTTACGTCCCAGCGGCCGCTAGAGGGCACAGAGTTCTCTAAAACACCTTGAGCATTTATTCTTTGTAGACTCTGTGGCTGATGATCATTCTGACGACGGTGGGTGAACGTTTCTGTCGACTGGATTTGCATGGCTTTATTAATTCCTGATGTTGAACATTTTTCCATGCCCTTTTATTTATCACAAGAGAAAGAAAGAAAGAGAAGACAAAATGTGCGCAAAATATGCCTCTTGAAATTGTCGTTTTGAAGTGTGCACATCTTTTGAGTTTTTTTCCTCGATTGACGACCCAAGAATCGTTTTTGAGGGCAGGTGTCATTTATAGGCCTGCAATGATTTTGAATATCAAGTGACCATTAGCACTGGGTTTAAAGCTGCTGTTCTGAGAAACGGCCACAAGGCGGCAGCAGGTCTCCTTTACCAAACCTGGTTACTCGGGCAACAGAGCCTCCGTGGAAGTCGTATTCTAGGTTGTCAATTAGAATGGACTGTGCCAGGAAAAAGCCCCTTATGTTTGTGCCTCACGACTGACTTGTTCGTTTTTTAATTCAATGTTTATTGTTTCTCACAGCAAGTTTGATTACAATGTTTTGCTTGTTGTGGGTGTGAAAGATGTGGCTCTTTTACACATAAACACGTATCTAGTCTTCTTTGGATCCTTTTCCCATGTAGCTTATGACACAATGTTGAGTACTCTTCTCTTGGTATTCCGTAGGCCTTTGGTGATTTTGTATTTCACCTGTGTTTGTATCTCTCTCTTAAACCCAATTTCCTAATGTACACAATTCTCACACCTGTCCATGGGTGAACCATAAATCTGTTTATTGCATCTGTGATTGCCTTTCTCTGTGGAAATATCTTCAGTGATATCAATTTTTAGGGAACACCTATAAGTGATATCGTAGGCTATGTATCTTTCGCTCTGTGACTTACTGCAAGGTGCGTGATGAACTCTAGCCTCACCGATGGTGCTGTTGATGGCATTGTTTCCTTTTGTTCCTTGGCTAATATTCCATCTGCTCAGGTCCCTGTTCTTCTTTGTCCACTCATCTGTTGATGGACTTTCTGCTTGCTTCCATGTCCTGGCTATTGTAATACTCCTGCAATGCAGATTTGCCTGCCTGTGTCTTTCCACTTCTGTCTTCTTTCTTAGGTTATAGGCCCACGAGTGGGCCTGCTGGATCATATCGTAACTCAGTGTTTACCTTGTAAAGGCACCTCCATTCTGTTCCCATTAGTGCCTCTTACCAGGTGAAGTCCTGTGGCGAGCATTGCCCTCTGAGGAAGGCGCCACTAAGACCCTCCTAAGCCTCAGGGCCCGACTGTACTCTCCTTGGTATGCATCCTGGACTTTATGGTATGAACATACAAAAGGAGATGGCCTTTGGCCAAATCGCTCCAGGGACCTGCTCAGTTACTGGGAGTCCCTGGTTGTTCCCTAAAGCTAGGAAAAGCAACCCTGGAGGGGAAATTGGTGCCTTTGAGGGAGAAGCCGAGCAGCCAACCAACCAGCTGATGCTGATAAGGTGTGACTAAGCCGAGAAGCCAACCAACCAGCTGATGCCGATAAGGCGTGACCAAGCAAAGTCCCTGCTTTAGGGGTATATATACGGCTAGGCTTTGTTATTAAACTTGCCTTGCAAGCGTCAGTTGCTTGTGCCCTTCTGATCCCATACCTTGGTGCGTTCAGTTCCCTACCCCCTCTCGTCGGTTGTTGCTACACTTTGAGGACCCGCCGCGGCTGGCGGCAAAGTCCCACTTAACCTAGAGGGTATGCACTTCTCCACAACCCCTTCAGCATGAATTGTTGGTAGTCTTGTTGCTGATGGTTCTTCTGACTGGTGTGAGCCGATACCTCTGTGGTTGGATTTGCATGCGTCTCATAAAGCCTTGAAATTGAGCTTTCAGGGATGTCCTTTTTTTCTTCAAACTGTGTGTGTAGCTTACCTCATCACATTCTTTTCTTGAAGTATGTGCCGCCTTTTGAAATATTTTGGCCACTACCTCCCTCAAGACATTTTGAGGGCAGGTTTCATTGACAGCCCTCCAGGACTTGTGCACACGAAGTGACCATTAGCACGGGTTTTCAAGCTGCCGTTGCAGGTAACGGCCAGAGGGCTGCAGCATTTCTGCGTTTCCCACTCTGGTAACTAGTGAAACAGACCTTCCTGCCAGTGGTGTTCCTCGGTTATCAATGACGGTGGGATGTGTCTGGAGAAACCCCCCAAAGCTGATGTCTCCTTACTTATATCTGTTTTTAAAATGGAATTTCTACTTTTCACTGGAGTACTCTTCCATTGTGTCCATGGACCACTGCTCCTTTCTGCATTCCTCTGTGGCTGGGCATTTTCATTGCTTCCAAGTGTTGGCTATGGTAAACATTGCTGGATTGCAGGATTGCCAGCCCGTGTCTTTTTGATTCTCATCCTCTCAGGTGATAGACCCAGCAGTGGCTATGCTTGATTGAACGGTCGCTCAATGTTGACCCTTTCCAGGCAACTCCACTGTGTTTTCCTTAGGGGCTCTTACCACGTCCCACTTAGAACCGAGGGTACGCATTTCTTCACCACCCCGTCAGCATTTCTTGTTTGCAGAAGTTTTGCTGCTGGCCATGCTGAGTCGTGTGACATGATAGGTTTTTGTAACGTGTATTTTCGTGTCTAATAATTCCTAAGGTTCAGCATTTTTCCACGCCTTTTTTTATTCTGTTAAACAAAAACAGAAAAAAAAAAAACCGTGAGTACAATAAACCTCTCGAAATTGTCTTCTTGGAAGGTTGCCCTCTTTGGACTTTTTTGGTCGATTTTCGACCCCAGGATTTTGTTTTGGAGGGCAGGTGTCATTTACAAGCCTGCAATGGGTGTGAATATTGAGTGACCATTAGCACTGACTTTAAAGCTGCTGCTGTGGGAAACGGCCACAAGGCGTCAGCATTGCTACATTCCCACATCTGGTTACTAGGGCAGCAGAGCCTTCTGGAAGTCCTGTTCCCAGGTTGTCAATTAGAATGGAATGTGCCAGGAAAAAACCCCAGAAGTGTATGTCACATTACTTCTTGTTCGCTCTTTTAATTTGTTTAAATCGGGGTAATGATTAGAATACTGTTGGTCCTATATGTACAGAATCTGGTTCATTTGTACGTTTTATATGTATATATATATATATATATATATATATATATATATATATATATATATATATATACTTGTACAGATCCTCTTCCCATGTAAATTATTGCAGAGTGTTCTGGTGACCTCCCTTGCTATATGGTCGGTCTGTTTGATATATATATTTAATACGTATTTGTACACATATGGTGACACTAATCTTAAGTTATCCATTCCCCCCACCTTTCATTTTACTTAAGCTTAGTTTGTTTTCTAAGTGTGTGAGTGTCTTTCTTTGTGGAAATATGTTCATTTGTGTCAGCTGTTAGATAACGCCTATAGGTGATGTCATACGGTATGCCTTTTGCTTTCCGACTTAACTCATGTTCTGTGATGATCTCTAGGCTCATCTCGGGTGCCTCAAAGAGCAGTGTTTCCTTGTTTTCCATGGCTAATAGTCCACTGTGTCCACGGACCAGCTCTTCTTATCCATTCATCTGTTGATGGACATTTGGGTTGCTTCGGTGTCTTGGCTACTGTGAAAACTCGTGGAGTGCAGCTCTTGCAGCCCGTCTTCTCAGGTGAGAGGCTCGGCTGTGGGTGTTCTGGATGGAAGGGTGGCTCAATTTTTAATTGAAAACGCAGCTCCTTTCTGTTCTCATTATTGGCTGTTACAACTAGACATGTCCTCCGCAGACAGAGGGAACAGAGTTCTCTAAAACCCCTTCAGCATTTATTGTTTGTAGTCTTTTGGCTGACGGTAGTTAACTTGGGTGAGCTGAAAGCTTTTTGTAGCTTAGAGGAGTCTGATCATTCCTGAGGTTGAGCTTTTCTCCATTTTGCTTTTTTGATAAAGAGTGAGTAAAACTTACCTCTTCATACTATCTCTTTGACACATTTGCCTGCTTTGAATTTTTTTCACCACTGCCGAGCTCAGGACATTTTTTTTTTTTTTTGAGGGCAGGTGTCTTTTAGAGGCCGGAGTCCTTGTGAATGTTAAGTGACCCATAGCTATCCGTTTAAAGCCGCTCTTGCGGGAAACGGCCACAAGGCGGCAGCATTTCTCCATTTCCAACTCTGGGTTTTCCTGCAACAGAGGCTTCCTGGAAATTGTGTTAGTAGGCTGCAAATGAGAGTGCAGTGTGTCAGGGCAAACCCCCAAGAGCTTATATCTCCTTACTTCTTGTGTGTTTTTTAAAATTTAATTGTTATCTAGTATCACAGCCAATTGGATAAAAATGTGGTGTGTGTTCTAGGTGTACTGCATCTGGTTCATCATATGTATGTGTCAATCTATTCATCTTTGGATCCTTTCCCGTGTAGGTTATTACAGAGTGTTGAGTCGACCTCTCTTGGTATTCCTTAGGTATTTTGTGATTATATATTTCATATGTATCAGTACATGTCTGTAAACCCCCATATCCAAATTCATACATTCCTTACACCTTTCCACTTGGTTAAGCATAGTTGGTTTTCTGCATCTATGCACGGCCTTCTCTTGGAAATGACTTCATGGGTATCAATGTTGAAGTAACAGGTATAAGTGATGTCATAGGATATTTCTATTTCGGTTTCTTTCGTACTTCCTTTTGGGTGGGTATCTCTAGATCCTTCTACGGTGGTGCCAGAGGCACCTGTTGCATGCTCTTCCGTGGCTCATGTTCCATTGTGCACATGGGCCCCCTTCTTCTTGGTGCATTGTTCTGTTGATGGACATTTGGGTTTCTTCCAAGTCTTGGCTATGGTACATGTTGCTGCAGTGCAGGATGGCCAGCCTGTGTCTTTTTGATTTTGGTCTACTCGGGAGATAGGCCCATCAGTGGGCCTACCCGATTACAGGTTAGCTCAATTTTTACCTTTCAACGCACCTCCACGGTGTTCTCACTACTAGCTGTTACCAGGTTACGTCCCAGCGGCCGCTAGAGGGCACAGAGTTCTCTAAAACACCTTGAGCATTTATTCTTTGTAGACTCTGTGGCTGATGATCATTCTGACGACGGTGGGTGAACGTTTCTGTCGACTGGATTTGCATGGCTTTATTAATTCCTGATGTTGAGCATTTTTCCATGCCCTTTTATTTATCACAAGAGAAAGAAAGAAAGAGAAGACAAAATGTGCACAAAATATGCCTCTTGAAATTGTCGTTTTGAAATGTGCACGTCTTTTGAGTTGTTTTCCTCGATGGACGACCCAAGAATCGTTTTTGAGGGCAGGTGTCATTTATAGGCCTGCAATGATTTTGAATATCAAGTGACCATTAGCACTGGGTTTAAAGCTGCTGTTTTGAGAAACGGCCACAAGGCGGCAGCAGGTCTCCTTTACCAAACCTGGTTACTCGGGCAACAGAGCCTCCGTGGAAGTCGTATTCTAGGTTGTCAATTAGAATGGACTGTGCCAGGAAAAAGCCCCTTATGTTTGTGCCTCACGACTGACTTGTTTGTTTTTTAATTCAATGTTTATTGTTTCTCACAGCAAGTTTGATTACAATGTTTTGCTTGTTGTGGGTGTGAAAGATGTGGCTCTTTTACACATAAACATGTATCTAGTCTCCTTTGGATCCTTTTCCCATGTAGCTTATGACACAATGTTTAGTACTCTTCTCTTGGTATTCCGTAGGCCTTTGGTGATTTTGTATTTCACCTGTGTTTGTATCTCTCTCTTAAACCCAATTTCCTAATGTACACAATTCTCACACCTGTCCATGGGTGAACCATAAATCTGTTTATTGCATCTGTGATTGCCTTTCTCTGTGGACATATCTTCAGTGATATCAATTTTTAGGGAACACCTATAAGTGATATCGTAGGCTATGTATCTTTCGCTCTGTGACTTACTGCAAGGTGCGTGATGAACTCTAGCCTCACCGATGGTGCTGTTGATGGCATTGTTTCCTTTTGTTCCTTGGCTAATATTCCATCTGTTCAGGTCCCTGTTCTTCTTTGTCCACTCATCTGTTGATGGACTTTCTGCTTGCTTCCATGTCCTGGCTATTGTAATACTCCTGCAATGCAGATTTGCCTGCCTGTGTCTTTCCACTTCTGTCTTCTTTCTTAGGTTATAGGCCCACGAGTGGGCCTGCTGGATCATATCGTAACTCAGTGTTTACCTTGTAAAGGCACCTCCATTCTGTTCCCATTAGTGCCTCTTACCAGGTGAAGTCCTGTGGCGAGCATTGCCCTCTGAGGAAGGCGCCACTAAGACCCTCCTAAGCCTCAGGGCCCGACTGTACTCTCCTTGGTGTGCATCCTGGACTTTATGGTATGAACATACAAAAGGAGATGGCCTTTGGCCAAATCGCTCCAGGGACCTGCTCAGTTACTGGGAGTCCCTGGTTGTTCCCTAAAGCTAGGAAAAGCAACCCTGGAGGGGAAATTGGTGCCTTTGAGGGAGAAGCCGAGCAGCCAACCAACCAGCTGATGCTGATAAGGTGTGACTAAGCCGAGAAGCCAACCAACCAGCTGATGCCGATAAGGCGTGACCAAGCAAAGTCCCTGCTTTAGGGGTATATATACGGCTAGGCTTTGTTATTAAACTTGCCTTGCAAGCGTCAGTTGCTTGTGCCCTTCTGATCCCATACCTTGGTGCGTTCAGTTCCCTACCCCCTCTCGTCGGTTGTTGCTACACTTTGAGGACCCGCCGCGGCTGGCGGCAAAGTCCCACTTAACCTAGAGGGTATGCACTTCTCCACAACCCCTTCAGCATGAATTGTTGGTAGTCTTGTTGCTGATGGTTCTTCTGACTGGTGTGAGCCGATACCTCTGTGGTTGGATTTGCATGCGTCTCATAAAGCCTTGAAATTGAGCTTTCAGGGATGTCCTTTTTTTCTTCAAACTGTGTGTGTAGCTTACCTCATCACATTCTTTTCTTGAAGTATGTGCCGCCTTTTGAAATATTTTGGCCACTACCTCCCTCAAGACATTTTGAGGGCAGGTTTCATTGACAGCCCTCCAGGACTTGTGCACACGAAGTGACCATTAGCACGGGTTTTCAAGCTGCCGTTGCAGGTAACGGCCACAGGGCTGCAGCATTTCTGCGTTTCCCACTCTGGTAACTAGTGAAACAGGCCTTCCTGCCAGTGGTGTTCCTTGGTTATCAATGACGGTGGGATGTGTCTGGAGAAACCCCCCAAAGCTGATGTCTCCTTACTTATATCTGTTTTTAAAATGGAATTTCTACTTTTCACTGGAGTACTCTTCCATTGTGTCCATGGACCACTGCTCCTTTCTGCATTCCTCTGTGGCTGGGCATTTTCATTGCTTCCAAGTGTTGGCTATGGTAAACATTGCTGGATTGCAGGATTGCCAGCCCGTGTCTTTTTGATTCTCATCCTCTCAGGTGATAGACCCAGCAGTGGCTATGCTTGATTGAACGGTCGCTCAATGTTGACCCTTTCCAGGCAACTCCACTGTGTTTTCCTTAGGGGCTCTTACCACGTCCCACTTAGAACCGAGGGTACGCATTTCTTCACCACCCCGTCAGCATTTCTTGTTTGCAGAAGTTTTGCTGCTGGCCATGCTGAGTCGTGTGACATGATAGGTTTTTGTAACGTGTATTTTCGTGTCTAATAATTCCTAAGGTTCAGCATTTTTCCACGCCTTTTTTTATTCTGTTAAACAAAAACAGAAAAAAAAAACCGTGAGTACAATAAACCTCTCGAAATTGTCTTCTTGGAAGGTTGCCCTCTTTGGACTTTTTTGGTCGATTTTCGACCCCAGGATTTTGTTTTGGAGGGCAGGTGTCATTTACAAGCCTGCAATGGGTGTGAATATTGAGTGACCATTAGCACTGACTTTAAAGCTGCTGCTGTGGGAAACGGCCACAAGGCGTCAGCATTGCTACATTCCCACATCTGGTTACTAGGGCAGCAGAGCCTTCTGGAAGTCCTGTTCCCAGGTTGTCAATTAGAATGGAATGTGCCAGGAAAAAACCCCAGAAGTGTATGTCACATTACTTCTTGTTCGCTCTTTTAATTTGTTTAAATCGGGGTAATGATTAGAATACTGTTGGTCCTATATGTACAGAATCTGGTTCATTTGTACGTTTTATATGTATATATATATATATATATATATATATATATATATATATATTCTTGTACAGATCCTCTTCCCATGTAAATTATTGCAGAGTGTTCTGGTGACCTCCCTTGCTATATGGTCGGTCTGTTTGATATATATATTTAATACGTATTTGTACACATATGGTGACACTAATCTTAAGTTATCCATTCCCCCCACCTTTCATTTTACTTAAGCTTAGTTTGTTTTCTAAGTGTGTGAGTGTCTTTCTTTGTGGAAATATGTTCATTTGTGTCAGCTGTTAGATAACGCCTATAGGTGATGTCATACGGTATGCCTTTTGCTTTCCGACTTAACTCATGTTCTGTGATGATCTCTAGGCTCATCTCGGGTGCCTCAAAGAGCAGTGTTTCCTTGTTTTCCATGGCTAATAGTCCACTGTGTCCACGGACCAGCTCTTCTTATCCATTCATCTGTTGATGGACATTTGGGTTGCTTCGGTGTCTTGGCTACTGTGAAAACTCGTGGAGTGCAGCTCTTGCAGCCCGTCTTCTCAGGTGAGAGGCTCGGCTGTGGGTGTTCTGGATGGAAGGGTGGCTCAATTTTTAATTGAAAACGCAGCTCCTTTCTGTTCTCATTATTGGCTGTTACAACTAGACATGTCCTCCGCAGACAGAGGGAACAGAGTTCTCTAAAACCCCTTCAGCATTTATTGTTTGTAGTCTTTTGGCTGACGGTAGTTAACTTGGGTGAGCTGAAAGCTTTTTGTAGCTTAGAGGAGTCTGATCATTCCTGAGGTTGAGCTTTTCTCCATTTTGCTTTTTTGATAAAGAGTGAGTAAAACTTACCTCTTCATACTATCTCTTTGACACATTTGCCTGCTTTGAATTTTTTTCACCACTGCCGAGCTCAGGACATTTTTTTTTTTTTTTTGAGGGCAGGTGTCTTTTAGAGGCCGGAGTCCTTGTGAATGTTAAGTGACCCATAGCTATCCGTTTAAAGCCGCTCTTGCGGGAAACGGCCACAAGGCGGCAGCATTTCTCCATTTCCAACTCTGGGTTTTCCTGCAACAGAGGCTTCCTGGAAATTGTGTTAGTAGGCTGCAAATGAGAGTGCAGTGTGTCAGGGCAAACCCCCAAGAGCTTATATCTCCTTACTTCTTGTGTGTTTTTTAAAATTTAATTGTTATCTAGTATCACAGCCAATTGGATAAAAATGTGGTGTGTGTTCTAGGTGTACTGCATCTGGTTCATCATATGTATGTGTCAATCTATTCATCTTTGGATCCTTTCCCGTGTAGGTTATTACAGAGTGTTGAGTCGACCTCTCTTGGTATTCCTTAGGTATTTTGTGATTATATATTTCATATGTATCAGTACATGTCTGTAAACCCCCATATCCAAATTCATACATTCCTTACACCTTTCCACTTGGTTAAGCATAGTTGGTTTTCTGCATCTATGCACAGCCTTCTCTTGGAAATGACTTCATGGGTATCAATGTTGAAGTAACAGCTATAAGAGATGTCATAGGATATTTCTATTTCGGTTTCTTTCGTACTTCCTTTTGGGTGGGTATCTCTAGATCCTTCTACGGTGGTGCCAGAGGCACCTGTTGCATGCTCTTCCGTGGCTCATGTTCCATTGTGCACATGGGCCCCCTTCTTCTTGGTGCATTGTTCTGTTGATGGACATTTGGGTTTCTTCCAAGTCTTGGCTATGGTACATGTTGCTGCAGTGCAGGATGGCCAGCCTGTGTCTTTTTGATTTTGGTCTACTCGGGAGATAGGCCCATCAGTGGGCCTACCCGATTACAGGTTAGCTCAATTTTTACCTTTCAACGCACCTCCACGGTGTTCTCACTACTAGCTGTTACCAGGTTACGTCCCAGCGGCCGCTAGAGGGCACAGAGTTCTCTAAAACACCTTGAGCATTTATTCTTTGTAGACTCTGTGGCTGATGATCATTCTGACGACGGTGGGTGAACGTTTCTGTCGACTGGATTTGCATGGCTTTATTAATTCCTGATGTTGAGCATTTTTCCATGCCCTTTTATTTATCACAAGAGAAAGAAAGAAAGAGAAGACAAAATGTGCACAAAATATGCCTCTTGAAATTGTCGTTTTGAAATGTGCACGTCTTTTGAGTTGTTTTCCTCGATTGACGACCCAAGAATCGTTTTTGAGGGCAGGTGTCATTTATAGGCCTGCAATGATTTTGAATATCAAGTGACCATTAGCACTGGGTTTAAAGCTGCTGTTTTGAGAAACGGCCACAAGGCGGCAGCAGGTCTCCTTTACCAAACCTGGTTACTCGGGCAACAGAGCCTCCGTGGAAGTCGTATTCTAGGTTGTCAATTAGAATGGACTGTGCCAGGAAAAAGCCCCTTATGTTTGTGCCTCACGACTGACTTGTTCGTTTTTTAATTCAATGTTTATTGTTTCTCACAGCAAGTTTGATTACAATGTTTTGCTTGTTGTGGGTGTGAAAGATGTGGCTCTTTTACACATAAACATGTATCTAGTCTCCTTTGGATCCTTTTCCCATGTAGCTTATGACACAATGTTGAGTACTCTTCTCTTGGTATTCCGTAGGCCTTTGGTGATTTTGTATTTCACCTGTGTTTGTATCTCTCTCTTAAACCCAATTTCCTAATGTACACAATTCTCACACCTGTCCATGGGTGAACCATAAATCTGTTTATTGCATCTGTGATTGCCTTTCTCTGTGGAAATATCTTCAGTGATATCAATTTTTAGGGAACACCTATAAGTGATATCGTAGGCTATGTATCTTTCGCTCTGTGACTTACTGCAAGGTGCGTGATGAACTCTAGCCTCACCGATGGTGCTGTTGATGGCATTGTTTCCTTTTGTTCCTTGGCTAATATTCCATCTGTTCAGGTCCCTGTTCTTCTTTGTCCACTCATCTGTTGATGGACTTTCTGCTTGCTTCCATGTCCTGGCTATTGTAATACTCCTGCAATGCAGATTTGCCTGCCTGTGTCTTTCCACTTCTGTCTTCTTTCTTAGGTTATAGGCCCACGAGTGGGCCTGCTGGATCATATCGTAACTCAGTGTTTACCTTGTAAAGGCACCTCCCTTCTGTTCCCATTAGTGCCTCTTACCAGGTGAAGTCCTGTGGCGAGCATTGCCCTCTGAGGAAGGCGCCACTAAGACCCTCCTAAGCCTCAGGGCCCGACTGTACTCTCCTTGGTATGCATCCTGGACTTTATGGTATGAACATACAAAAGGAGATGGCCTTTGGCCAAATCGCTCCAGGGACCTGCTCAGTTACTGGGAGTCCCTGGTTGTTCCCTAAAGCTAGGAAAAGCAACCCTGGAGGGGAAATTGGTGCCTTTGAGGGAGAAGCCGAGCAGCCAACCAACCAGCTGATGCTGATAAGGTGTGACTAAGCCGAGAAGCCAACCAACCAGCTGATGCCGATAAGGCGTGACCAAGCAAAGTCCCTGCTTTAGGGGTATATATACGGCTAGGCTTTGTTATTAAACTTGCCTTGCAAGCGTCAGTTGCTTGTGCCCTTCTGATCCCATACCTTGGTGCGTTCAGTTCCCTACCCCCTCTCGTCGGTTGTTGCTACACTTTGAGGACCCGCCGCGGCTGGCGGCAAAGTCCCACTTAACCTAGAGGGTATGCACTTCTCCACAACCCCTTCAGCATGAATTGTTGGTAGTCTTGTTGCTGATGGTTCTTCTGACTGGTGTGAGCCGATACCTCTGTGGTTGGATTTGCATGCGTCTCATAAAGCCTTGAAATTGAGCTTTCAGGGATGTCCTTTTTTTCTTCAAACTGTGTGTGTAGCTTACCTCATCACATTCTTTTCTTGAAGTATGTGCCGCCTTTTGAAATATTTTGGCCACTACCTCCCTCAAGACATTTTGAGGGCAGGTTTCATTGACAGCCCTCCAGGACTTGTGCACACGAAGTGACCATTAGCACGGGTTTTCAAGCTGCCGTTGCAGGTAACGGCCAGAGGGCTGCAGCATTTCTGCGTTTCCCACTCTGGTAACTAGTGAAACAGACCTTCCTGCCAGTGGTGTTCCTCGGTTATCAATGACGGTGGGATGTGTCTGGAGAAACCCCCCAAAGCTGATGTCTCCTTACTTATATCTGTTTTTAAAATGGAATTTCTACTTTTCACTGGAGTACTCTTCCATTGTGTCCATGGACCACTGCTCCTTTCTGCATTCCTCTGTGGCTGGGCATTTTCATTGCTTCCAAGTGTTGGCTATGGTAAACATTGCTGGATTGCAGGATTGCCAGCCCGTGTCTTTTTGATTCTCATCCTCTCAGGTGATAGACCCAGCAGTGGCTATGCTTGATTGAACGGTCGCTCAATGTTGACCCTTTCCAGGCAACTCCACTGTGTTTTCCTTAGGGGCTCTTACCACGTCCCACTTAGAACCGAGGGTACGCATTTCTTCACCACCCCGTCAGCATTTCTTGTTTGCAGAATTTTTGCTGCTGGCCATGCTGAGTCGTGTGACATGATAGGTTTTTGTAACGTGTATTTTCGTGTCTAATAATTCCTAAGGTTCAGCATTTTTCCACGCCTTTTTTTATTCTGTTAAACAAAAACAGAAAAAAAAAACCGTGAGTACAATAAACCTCTCGAAATTGTCTTCTTGGAAGGTTGCCCTCTTTGGACTTTTTTGGTCGATTTTCGACCCCAGGATTTTGTTTTGGAGGGCAGGTGTCATTTACAAGCCTGCAATGGGTGTGAATATTGAGTGACCATTAGCACTGACTTTAAAGCTGCTGCTGTGGGAAACGGCCACAAGGCGTCAGCATTGCTACATTCCCACATCTGGTTACTAGGGCAGCAGAGCCTTCTGGAAGTCCTGTTCCCAGGTTGTCAATTAGAATGGAATGTGCCAGGAAAAAACCCCAGAAGTGTATGTCACATTACTTCTTGTTCGCTCTTTTAATTTGTTTAAATCGGGGTAATGATTAGAATACTGTTGGTCCTATATGTACAGAATCTGGTTCATTTGTACGTTTTATATGTATATATATATATATATATATATATATATATATATATATATATATATATTCTTGTACAGATCCTCTTCCCATGTAAATTATTGCAGAGTGTTCTGGTGACCTCCCTTGCTATATGGTCGGTCTGTTTGATATATATATTTAATACGTATTTGTACACATATGGTGACACTAATCTTAAGTTATCCATTCCCCCCACCTTTCATTTTACTTAAGCTTAGTTTGTTTTCTAAGTGTGTGAGTGTCTTTCTTTGTGGAAATATGTTCATTTGTGTCAGCTGTTAGATAACGCCTATAGGTGATGTCATACGGTATGCCTTTTGCTTTCCGACTTAACTCATGTTCTGTGATGATCTCTAGGCTCATCTCGGGTGCCTCAAAGAGCAGTGTTTCCTTGTTTTCCATGGCTAATAGTCCACTGTGTCCACGGACCAGCTCTTCTTATCCATTCATCTGTTGATGGACATTTGGGTTGCTTCGGTGTCTTGGCTACTGTGAAAACTCGTGGAGTGCAGCTCTTGCAGCCCGTCTTCTCAGGTGAGAGGCTCGGCTGTGGGTGTTCTGGATGGAAGGGTGGCTCAATTTTTAATTGAAAACGCAGCTCCTTTCTGTTCTCATTATTGGCTGTTACAACTAGACATGTCCTCCGCAGACAGAGGGAACAGAGTTCTCTAAAACCCCTTCAGCATTTATTGTTTGTAGTCTTTTGGCTGACGGTAGTTAACTTGGGTGAGCTGAAAGCTTTTTGTAGCTTAGAGGAGTCTGATCATTCCTGAGGTTGAGCTTTTCTCCATTTTGCTTTTTTGATAAAGAGTGAGTAAAACTTACCTCTTCATACTATCTCTTTGACACATTTGCCTGCTTTGAATTTTTTTCACCACTGCCGAGCTCAGGACATTTTTTTTTTTTTTTGAGGGCAGGTGTCTTTTAGAGGCCGGAGTCCTTGTGAATGTTAAGTGACCCATAGCTATCCGTTTAAAGCCGCTCTTGCGGGAAACGGCCACAAGGCGGCAGCATTTCTCCATTTCCAACTCTGGGTTTTCCTGCAACAGAGGCTTCCTGGAAATTGTGTTAGTAGGCTGCAAATGAGAGTGCAGTGTGTCAGGGCAAACCCCCAAGAGCTTATATCTCCTTACTTCTTGTGTGTTTTTTAAAATTTAATTGTTATCTAGTATCACAGCCAATTGGATAAAAATGTGGTGTGTGTTCTAGGTGTACTGCATCTGGTTCATCATATGTATGTGTCAATCTATTCATCTTTGGATCCTTTCCCGTGTAGGTTATTACAGAGTGTTGAGTCGACCTCTCTTGGTATTCCTTAGGTATTTTGTGATTATATATTTCATATGTATCAGTACATGTCTGTAAACCCCCATATCCAAATTCATACATTCCTTACACCTTTCCACTTGGTTAAGCATAGTTGGTTTTCTGCATCTATGCACGGCCTTCTCTTGGAAATGACTTCATGGGTATCAATGTTGAAGTAACAGCTATAAGTGATGTCATAGGATATTTCTATTTCGGTTTCTTTCGTACTTCCTTTTGGGTGGGTATCTCTAGATCCTTCTACGGTGGTGCCAGCGGCACTGTTGCATGCTCTTCCGTGGCTCATGTTCCATTGTGCGCATGGGCCCCCTTCTTCTTGGTGCATTGTTCTGTTGATGGACATTTGGGTTTCTTCCAAGTCTTGGCTATGGTACATGTTGCTGCAGTGCAGGATGGCCAGCCTGTGTCTTTTTGATTTTGGTCTACTCGGGAGATAGGCCCATCAGTGGGCCTACCCGATTACAGGTTAGCTCAATTTTTACCTTTCAACGCACCTCCACGGTGTTCTCACTACTAGCTGTTACCAGGTTACGTCCCAGCGGCCGCTAGAGGGCACAGAGTTCTCTAAAACACCTTGAGCATTTATTCTTTGTAGACTCTGTGGCTGATGATCATTCTGACGACGGTGGGTGAACGTTTCTGTCGACTGGATTTGCATGGCTTTATTAATTCCTGATGTTGAGCATTTTTCCATGCCCTTTTATTTATCACAAGAGAAAGAAAGAAAGAGAAGACAAAATGTGCACAAAATATGCCTCTTGAAATTGTCGTTTTGAAATGTGCACGTCTTTTGAGTTGTTTTCCTCGATGGACGACCCAAGAATCGTTTTTGAGGGCAGGTGTCATTTATAGGCCTGCAATGATTTTGAATATCAAGTGACCATTAGCACTGGGTTTAAAGCTGCTGTTTTGAGAAACGGCCACAAGGCGGCAGCAGGTCTCCTTTACCAAACCTGGTTACTCGGGCAACAGAGCCTCCGTGGAAGTCGTATTCTAGGTTGTCAATTAGAATGGACTGTGCCAGGAAAAAGCCCCTTATGTTTGTGCCTCACGACTGACTTGTTCGTTTTTTAATTCAATGTTTATTGTTTCTCACAGCAAGTTTGATTACAATGTTTTGCTTGTTGTGGGTGTGAAAGACGTGGCTCTTTTACACATAAACATGTATCTAGTCTTCTTTGGATCCTTTTCCCATGTAGCTTATGACACAATGTTGAGTACTCTTCTCTTGGTATTCCGTAGGCCTTTGGTGATTTTGTATTTCACCTGTGTTTGTATCCCTCTCTTAAACCCAATTTCCTAATGTACACAATTCTCACACCTGTCCATGGGTGAACCATAAATCTGTTTATTGCATCTGTGATTGCCTTTCTCTGTGGAAATATCTTCAGTGATATCAATTTTTAGGGAACACCTATAAGTGATATCGTAGGCTATGTATCTTTCGCTCTGTGACTTACTGCAAGGTGCGTGATGAACTCTAGCCTCACCGATGGTGCTGTTGATGGCATTGTTTCCTTTTGTTCCTTGGCTAATATTCCATCTGTTCAGGTCCCTGTTCTTCTTTGTCCACTCATCTGTTGATGGACTTTCTGCTTGCTTCCATGTCCTGGCTATTGTAATACTCCTGCAATGCAGATTTGCCTGCCTGTGTCTTTCCACTTCTGTCTTCTTTCTTAGGTTATAGGCCCACGAGTGGGCCTGCTGGATCATATCGTAACTCAGTGTTTACCTTGTAAAGGCACCTCCATTCTGTTCCCATTAGTGCCTCTTACCAGGTGAAGTCCTGTGGCGAGCATTGCCCTCTGAGGAAGGCGCCACTAAGACCCTCCTAAGCCTCAGGGCCCGACTGTACTCTCCTTGGTATGCATCCTGGACTTTATGGTATGAACATACAAAAGGAGATGGCCTTTGGCCAAATCGCTCCAGGGACCTGCTCAGTTACTGGGAGTCCCTGGTTGTTCCCTAAAGCTAGGAAAAGCAACCCTGGAGGGGAAATTGGTGCCTTTGAGGGAGAAGCCGAGCAGCCAACCAACCAGCTGATGCTGATAAGGTGTGACTAAGCCGAGAAGCCAACCAACCAGCTGATGCCGATAAGGCGTGACGAAGCAAAGTCCCTGCTTTAGGGGTATATATACGGCTAGGCTTTGTTATTAAACTTGCCTTGCAAGCGTCAGTTGCTTGTGCCCTTCTGATCCCATACCTTGGTGCGTTCAGTTCCCTACCCCCTCTCGTCGGTTGTTGCTACACTTTGAGGACCCGCCGCGGCTGGCGGCAAAGTCCCACTTAACCTAGAGGGTATGCACTTCTCCACAACCCCTTCAGCATGAATTGTTGGTAGTCTTGTTGCTGATGGTTCTTCTGACTGGTGTGAGCCGATACCTCTGTGGTTGGATTTGCATGCGTCTCATAAAGCCTTGAAATTGAGCTTTCAGGGATGTCCTTTTTTTCTTCAAACTGTGTGTGTAGCTTACCTCATCACATTCTTTTCTTGAAGTATGTGCCGCCTTTTGAAATATTTTGGCCACTACCTCCCTCAAGACATTTTGAGGGCAGGTTTCATTGACAGCCCTCCAGGACTTGTGCACACGAAGTGACCATTAGCACGGGTTTTCAAGCTGCCGTTGCAGGTAACGGCCAGAGGGCTGCAGCATTTCTGCGTTTCCCACTCTGGTAACTAGTGAAACAGACCTTCCTGCCAGTGGTGTTCCTCGGTTATCAATGACGGTGGGATGTGTCTGGAGAAACCCCCCAAAGCTGATGTCTCCTTACTTATATCTGTTTTTAAAATGGAATTTCTACTTTTCACTGGAGTACTCTTCCATTGTGTCCATGGACCACTGCTCCTTTCTGCATTCCTCTGTGGCTGGGCATTTTCATTGCTTCCAAGTGTTGGCTATGGTAAACATTGCTGGATTGCAGGATTGCCAGCCCGTGTCTTTTTGATTCTCATCCTCTCAGGTGATAGACCCAGCAGTGGCTATGCTTGATTGAACGGTCGCTCAATGTTGACCCTTTCCAGGCAACTCCACTGTGTTTTCCTTAGGGGCTCTTACCACGTCCCACTTAGAACCGAGGGTACGCATTTCTTCACCACCCCGTCAGCATTTCTTGTTTGCAGAAGTTTTGCTGCTGGCCATGCTGAGTCGTGTGACATGATAGGTTTTTTTAACGTGTAGTTTCGTGTCTAATAATTCCTAAGGTTCAGCATTTTTCCACGCCTTTTTTTATTCTGTTAAACAAAAACAGAAAAAAAAAACCGTGAGTACAATAAACCTCTCGAAATTGTCTTCTTGGAAGGTTGCCCTCTTTGGACTTTTTTGGTCGATTTTCGACCCCAGGATTTTGTTTTGGAGGGCAGGTGTCATTTACAAGCCTGCAATGGGTGTGAATATTGAGTGACCATTAGCACTGACTTTAAAGCTGCTGCTGTGGGAAACGGCCACAAGGCGTCAGCATTGCTACATTCCCACATCTGGTTACTAGGGCAGCAGAGCCTTCTGGAAGTCCTGTTCCCAGGTTGTCAATTAGAATGGAATGTGCCAGGAAAAAACCCCAGAAGTGTATGTCACATTACTTCTTGTTCGCTCTTTTAATTTGTTTAAATCGGGGTAATGATTAGAATACTGTTGGTCCTATATGTACAGAATCTGGTTCATTTGTACGTTTTATATGTATATATATATATATATATATATATATATATATATATATATATTCTTGTACAGATCCTCTTCCCATGTAAATTATTGCAGAGTGTTCTGGTGACCTCCCTTGCTATATGGTCGGTCTGTTTGATATATATATTTAATACGTATTTGTACACATATGGTGACACTAATCTTAAGTTATCCATTCCCCCCACCTTTCATTTTACTTAAGCTTAGTTTGTTTTCTAAGTGTGTGAGTGTCTTTCTTTGTGGAAATATGTTCATTTGTGTCAGCTGTTAGATAACGCCTATAGGTGATGTCATACGGTATGCCTTTTGCTTTCCGACTTAACTCATGTTCTGTGATGATCTCTAGGCTCATCTCGGGTGCCTCAAAGAGCAGTGTTTCCTTGTTTTCCATGGCTAATAGTCCACTGTGTCCACGGACCAGCTCTTCTTATCCATTCATCTGTTGATGGACATTTGGGTTGCTTCGGTGTCTTGGCTACTGTGAAAACTCGTGGAGTGCAGCTCTTGCAGCCCGTCTTCTCAGGTGAGAGGCTCGGCTGTGGGTGTTCTGGATGGAAGGGTGGCTCAATTTTTAATTGAAAACGCAGCTCCTTTCTGTTCTCATTATTGGCTGTTACAACTAGACATGTCCTCCGCAGACAGAGGGAACAGAGTTCTCTAAAACCCCTTCAGCATTTATTGTTTGTAGTCTTTTGGCTGACGGTAGTTAACTTGGGTGAGCTGAAAGCTTTTTGTAGCTTAGAGGAGTCTGATCATTCCTGAGGTTGAGCTTTTCTCCATTTTCCTTTTTTTGATAAAGAGTGAGTAAAACTTACCTCTATCATACTATCTCTTTGACACATTTGCCTGCTTTGAATTTTTTTGGCCACGGCCGAGCTCAGGACATTTTTTTTTTTTTTTGAGGGCAGGTGTCTTTTAGAGGCCTGAGTCCTTATGAATGTTAAGTGACCCATAGCTATGCGTTTGAAGCCGCTCTTGCGGGAAACGGCCACAAGGCGGCAGCATTTCTCCATTTCCAACTCTGGGTTTTCCTGCAACAGAGGCTTCCTGGAAATTGTGTTAGTAGGCTGCAAATGAGAGTGCAGTGTGTCAGGGCAAACCCCCAAGAGCTTATATCTCCTTACTTCTTGTGTGTTTTTTAAAATTTAATTGTTATCTAGTATCACAGCCAATTGGATAAAAATGTGGTGTGTGTTCTAGGTGTACTGCATCTGGTTCATCATATGTATGTATCAATCTATTCATCTTTGGATCCTTTCCCGTGTAGGTTATTACAGAGTGTTGAGTCGACCTCTCTCTGTATTCCTTAGGTGTTTTTTGATTATGTCTTTCATATGTATCAGTACGTATCTGTTAATCCCCATATCCTAATTCATGCATTCCTTACAGATGAAATGAGAATTCTCCACATTATACTAGTCATTTCAGAGAGTGGGAAAGGATGGCAAGTGGTAAAATATTATCTTTTCCCTTAATCTTTTTAAATTTCCCTTGTTACAACATAGGATTATTATCCCTGAATCATAATTCTGTCAGTACACCAGTATAGAGATTATTTCTTAATAGTTAGGTGAGAACCATTTCCTTCTGTTTTTGAGAAAAATTCTGTTACCTCCTTTCAGTAATGGCACTCTTCCCCAAATCAACGGTTTAACAAGGGAGATGGAAGCAGAATAATCATGCAAATACAAAACAATACAACAGCAAGAGAAAATGTCTAACTTCCAATAAGAGCTCAATTTAGAAGAGGGTTTATATCTTCAGAACAAAAGCATGCCTCCTTGACTTGCTAACCAGTCAAAATCTGTGTATTCTACAGAAAATCTGTGATGTTATTCCCATAAAACTACCCTTTACTGCTTCTGCCTCCAATAGATTTCCTAAGCACTAGTGTTTTAATGTACAGGTTACAAACAAAATCCTAATGAGATTTATTTATAATGTGTGTGTTATTTGTCTTATCCTAGCGTCTATATTCTTCTCCATTCCTGGAGTCGAAATAATATTACTTTACCTGCTAAGTGATATCGGGAGAGTGGGAGAGGTTTCATAAATACCCCAACCCTAAAGCATACCCTAAACCTAACCCATACACTAACTCTAAGCCATCGACATACCTTAAACTATACCCTAATCCTAACCCGTGCCCTAACCCTAAACTTAACTCTAACCTGTACGCTAATCCTAACTCGTACACTAACACGTATCCATACCCCAATCTTTACCCTAATCCTAACCTGTGCCCTAACCCTAACCCAAATGCTTAAACCTAAGCCATACCCTAGTCCTAAACCGTGCCCTAACCCTTAAAACCCTAACCGGTAGCCATAGCCTAATCTTTACCCTAATCCTAACCTGTGCCCTAACCCTAACCCTAACTGACCCTTTCCCTAAGTAAGCGCTGACACTGTCCCGAAGTGAGGCCCTGAGGTTGTCCCTAACTCACATCCTCATGCTAGGCCTAACCCTGGCCTTGTCATTGTCCCTAACAAAGGCCCTGACCCTAGTCTTAGCCTAGGCCTTGATATTTGGTCTATCTCAGGTTCTGATGCTGTCCCTAACTAAGGCCCTAAAGCTGTCCCTAACATCAGCCTTGCTGCCGCCAATAACTAACGTGCTGACACTATCCTGAGCTAATATCTTGATCCATCTCTTACCATGGTCCTGACACTGTCCTTACTAAAGTCCTGATGCCATCCCAAAGTGTGCATCCCCTTAGGAATTCAGCAGAATAAGCCTGAAACCTGGTCTGGAACTGGCACTTCAGAGAGATTTCGTAGCAAGTTGTCTAATTCTACCTAAGTAGGTTTTAACTTGTGATGTAGTATTGACATATCCATAACAGGAGCTACTGAACACTACACATATGTCTCATCTTTCTAATAGTATCTGATCTAAAGTCACTGTTTGAAATTTAATAGTTAAGATAGGAGTCCTTGAAAACGTACGGTTGCAGCTACCAGCAGACATTGTTTTCAGAATGGCTAGTGGCATCCTGAGTCTGATGTAGCTCAGAAATTCAATTTCAACAATACAGTTATGCGGGGACTTACCTGGTGGCTCAATGGTTAAGACTTCGCCTTCTAACACAGAGGGTGCCGGTTTGAGCCCTGGGCAGGGAGCTAAGATCTCACATGCCTCGTGGCCTAAAAACCAAAACATGAAACAGAAACAATATTGTAACAAATTCAATAGACTTAAAAAATGGTCCACATCCAAAAAAAACTTAAAAAGAAAACAGAAAAAGAATTCAGGAATGCATCTAAATCACATCTACAAAGGTCACTTAGGTTTATCTTGGATGTCTGAACCATAGTTACTACTCCTTTTTGACTGTAAAATGCATTCCCTTCCTCAATGCCAAAGCAGATGTACAATTCGTATCTAAAAGGCCACAAAACAGGCCACTCTGGTCAGTATAATTTAAGTTAAACCATGTATAAGCCAGAGAGATTTCCTCACACCTCAATACGTGAAGTTTTTTTCCTTTTGATTCCAAGTCTTTCAATAGAAAGCACTGATGATCAAAATGTCAATCCCTCAGTGCCAGAATGATTCAGCTGTTTGGCCCTGGTGTAGATCATGTCCCTCAGTGCTAGGCCTCCTTGTTATTTGCCTAGTTAATCCACTTTGGGGGAATACTGATCAGGTATCGTGAACATGCTCAGAGGTATGTTAATGACAAAACGCTTTATATAGGCCATACATTTTATTATTCATACCCAATTGTCACACAAGCATTGTACATGTGCTTTTAGCAGTAGACCTAAAGCAAACAGTGATACATCATGAGTCATTACATTCTGATAACTTCACTATGTAATTTTCCTTTCCTCTTAAACATCGGGGCAAAATGAAGCCAACACAGTAACTTTCATAAATACACACTTCAATACAGAGGTGTCATTTATCCAATTGCTCCAAGTCCTAAGTAGCTTGAGGGGAAGGACTTCCAATTTTACCAGGACATACTAGATTTTTAGGAATTCCATGTAATTTAATATACTAATCAAACATTTCTCTCTGAGATAGCTCAAGGGCCTTCTAAAGCATCCCAAAGTTAGCTGGAGATCAAAAGAACGGTTAGAATTGGCCAAAAAACACTTATTCACTGAACCAAAGTAAAGAGATTTCAAACAAAAATACAGATCACAGACACAGGCAAAGGAACTCACCAGCTGTTCACAATCAAAAGCAGCATTCTAAGAAAACTTTGGAGGGAGAAACAAAATGCAGGCTTGCCCTAACCCACTTCCAACAAAATCCATCTTAGAATATCGTGGTCAGGCACAACTCTTCCCTCCATGTTCCCTTTTCACAAATGTTCACCACCTTCTGTATCCATCTTATGTTGTCCCTTATTTTTTTCTGCATTCAGACACAACGAGCTCTAGTACAAAGTGACTTTCTTTTCTCTTTGTACCATCAGCCTGTTACCTAGCCGCTCACCTCCTTTATTACGTAGTTTCATAAATGCTTGAACGTATGGAATTTCTTTTGTCTTTCTCCTCCTGTGACAAAATAACTCTAGCTGAAGGATAGTATAGTCATTTAGGCTATCATTCAAAGACCACCTTTCCTCATTTTTCAAGAATGTATCCATACATTGGCCAGACAAAATTACAATAGAATTTCATTCTTTTCTTACTCTTAGGTTTACAACTATAGGTTGACCAGTCTGCCAGGATTTTGCCCATTGGCTCTCAGATGGAACTGAAGAAGAAGCACTTCTTACGTTTGAACCATGGAACACTCACACCACGGACTAAGAACACAACAAAATCCTAAACACCAATGGAAGCCTCACACCAAAGGAACCAGAAACCAAAGAGAAACCAACAACCAAACAGCACAAGACTCAAATCAGCTTCCAAGTCTCAACTTAGCCTGTGACCTCTGTCCAAGTGGTTCACCTTCCAAATGAGATTTCCTGGAATGAAAAGTCACCCAAATGGGAACCAAGGTTCCCCCAAATGTACAGGGCTAAAAGGACCTCAGACTGCTTGCCAGGGGAGTTACCACACACTGGCTGAGGTGCTGCAACATCCCAAATGCTATTTTTCTGGTTCCCCAAAATAATCCCTTGGAGTAGGACATTCAGGGCAGTCCAGGCAGGAGGAACAGAGGAACGTCCTCAAGGCAAAGACGGCCTCGGCAGCTGCTAGGGTGGTTCCTCTTCCACCATCTACTCCTGCCCTAGAGTTCTAACTGCTGGGATGACTGGGGCTTGGCCTTTCCAGGCAAGGGTCCCAGGTGGTTTGGCCTCTAAAGGAATTCTCCAACCTTACACTCTCTCGAAAGAGACTAGTGTGGAGAAAATCTCAGTGTCCGATCAAGTCAGGGGACCCACAGGGGGATCCCCAAGTCAGCCCCACATTGGGTACTAAATTTGATGTCGAAAACTCAACCTCTGTGCACCAGTGCCAAATCAAATCTCAGAGAGAGAGGTTTGCAGGAAGTAGAGAAGAATAGCTTTACTCCTTTGGCAGCCAAAGGGGGACACAGAAAACTCCGACCCTCAAAAACCGTGTGTCCCAATGCAGGAGGATCTGGTGAGGAGTTTTACAGCAATGGTTTAAGGAGACAGGTATCCTAAGGATTACTGTGTGTACAGGGCCTTAACTAAATATAACCTGACCTCAGATGGTCTCTTGAGGACCTTCTCTGGAATGAAGACTAAAATCTTCTATTTTGTGGGGGGGTTTAGGTTGCTAAAGAGCCCAATGATGCTCTTAACTGTATCCCTTGAGGCAAAACCAGAATCTTGGCCCAAGGCTGCACTGTTCATTCTATTCTGTTCTTCTTTGGTCTGTGCAGTCCCTCCTTTCCATGATTAGCAACTGTTCGAATCAGCCCTTTAGAACTCAGGGAAGGTCTTGGAGTCTCTAGCATAACTAAGGCCCTGAAATTCTCCCTAACTCAGTCCCTGACGCTGTCTCTAACTAAGGCCCAGATGCCAACAATATCTAAAGTCCTGACATTATCCTGAGCTAATATCCTGACCCAGGTCTTACCAAGCTCCTGAAACTGACCCAAAGTAAGCCTTGATGCTGTCCATAAATGGGGGCATGAGGCTACCCCTAATAGAATCCCTGATAATGTCTTCAAAGATCCTCACATTGATCCCACAGAGGCCCTTATGCTGATCCTAAGACATGTCCTGACAGTGGCACTAACTCAGGCCCTAAAGACAGGCCTCACTTAGGCCCTTTAGCTGTACTTTAGATAGGCTCTGACGCTATCTGTATACAAAACGCTGGAAGACGTCCGGATTTAGGGCCCTGTCACTGGGCCTAACTAAGGTCCTGATGCTCTCAATAATTTTCTGGCACTATGCCTGGAACGGACCTAACTCTGTCCCAAGCTAATGTCCTGCATCTTTTCCTAACTGAAACCCTAATACACTCCATGACAAAGGCACAGACTAATCCTAACTAAGGCCTTAACACTATATCTCACTACGGCCCAGAATCTGTCCCTAATGGTCCCTGCTGCAAACAATAACTAAAATGCGGACACTGTCCTGAGAAAATTTCCTGACACATTTCTATGCACCATCCTGACTGTCCCAAAAAAATCCCTGTCGGTATCCTTAAGTGAAGACCTGAGGCTGTGCCTAACTCAGGCCCTGAAGCTTTCCCTAACGGAGGCCTCGATTCTCTGACTCACTCAGGCCCTGCTCATGTCTTTCACTATGACCCGAATGCTGACTCCACAAACGCCCTGAATGCTGCTCTTAAATCATGCCCTGACAGTGTCTGCATCTAGGGGCCTCACTCAGGCCCTCACCTTCTCCCTATATCAGGCTCTGACGCTGTCCCTACCCGAAGCCCTGGCACAGGTCTTAAATTAGGCCCTGATTCTCTAAGTACCTAAGGGCTTGATTCCAAACCTAGGTCATTACCTGACACTAGCCCTAGACCTGAATGTAACCTTGTCCGTTGCTAATGTCAAATTTATCTAAAGAGATTCTTTAGGATGAAATTCTTTCATCTTCTGAATAGAGTTTTCTGAAAAAAATAATGTTTAAACTCTTACCGACCTTAAACAAAATGTACTCAACTTCTGCGGAATATTCCTTTATACCAGCGTGTATGGTTTCCTTCTGCATCTGCGTGTGTTGGCTTAAAGGGTGCTTGTAGGAATGCCTACTGTTATGCTAACTAAATCCCTGATGCTGTCCCTAAATAACGTCCTGAAATTAGTCTCAAGGCTGTGAACCTGTCCCAAACTGAGGCCTGGAGGCTCATCCTAGCTCAGGCCCTGACACTGTCCCTAGCAAAGGCCCTCACACAACTCCTAGCTCAGTCCCTGACACTATACCTAACAAAGGCCATAATGCTAGTCCTAACTCAGGCCCTGACACTGTTTCTAACTAAAGCCCAGCTGCCGCCAATATCTAAAATCCTGATACTATCCTGAGTTAATATCCTGACCCAGGTCTTACCAAGGTCCTGAAACTGACTAAAACTAAGCCTTGATGCTGTCCATAAATAAGGCCCTGAGGCTCTCCCTAACAGAGGCCCTGATAATGTCTTTAATGAAGAACCTGACGCTGATCCCAAAGAGGCCCTTCTGCTGCTCCTAAGTCATGCCCTGACAGTGTCCCGAACTCAGGCCCTAAAGATAAGCCTCACTTAGGCCCTTTGGCTGTACCTTCCTTATGCTCTGACGCTGTCTGTATAGGAAGCCCTGGCAGTGGTCCTGATTTAGGCCCTCACGCTGGTCCTAAGTAAGGCCCTGAGGCTCGCAATAACGAAGGTCTTCACGCTTTTCCTGGGTCATTTCGTGACGTTATCCCTGGCCCGGAACCTGACTCTGTCCCAAGCTAATGTCCTGCATCTTATCCTAAATGAAACCCTAATAGTATGCCTAACTAAGCCCTGACCAATCCGAACAAAGGCCTTGACACTATCTCTCACTAAAGCCCGGAATCTGTCCCTAACATGGGACCTGTTGCAATCAATAACTAAAATCCGGACACTGTCCTGAGATACTTTCCTGACACATTTCTATGCACGATCCTGACACTGTCCCAAACCGGTCGGTGTCTTTAAGTGAAGACCAGACACTGTGCCTAACTCAGGCCCTGAAGCTTTCCCTAACGGAGGCCTTGATTCTGTGACTCACTCAAGGCCTGCTCATGTCTTTCACTATGACCTTTCGCTGACCCAACCAAGGTGTTTATGCTGCTCCTAAGTCATGCCCTGACTGTGTCTACAGCTACGGGGATGACGCTAGGCCTCACTCAGGCCCTGAAGTTCTCCATAAGTCAGGTCTGACGCTGTCCCTACCGAAAATCTTGACGCAGGTCCTAAATTTTAGGCCTTGATTCTCTAAGTAAGTAAGGTCTTGACACTAAAACTAGGTCATTAACTGACACTACCCCTAGACCTTAATCTAATCTTGACTTTAGCTAATGTCAAGTTTAGGGAAAGAGATTCTTTACGATGAAATTCTTTCATCATATGAATATTGGTTTCTTAAAACAATAATTTTTAAACTCTTGTTAACCTTAAACAAAGTGTACTCAACTGCTGTGGAATATTCCTTCATAGCAGCATGCATGGTTCACTTTTACATTCTTGTGTGTTGGCCTTCAAGGTTCTTGCAGGAATGGCTCCTCTTATGCTAACTAAATCATCCCTGATGCTGAACATAAATAAGGCGCTGAAATTACTCCCGATGCTCTGAACCTGTCCCTAACTACGGCCTGGAGACTCGTGCTAAACCAGGCCCTGACACTGTCCCAAACCAAGACCCTGACATTACACGTAACTCGGACCCTGACACTACTCCTAGCTCAGTCCCTGACACTATTACCTAACAAAGCCCATAATGATATTCCTAAATCAGACCCTGACACTGACTCTAACTAAGGCCCTGCTGCCGCCAATATCTAAAGTCCTGATGCTATCCTGAGTTAATATCCTGACCCAGGTCTTACCAAGGTCCTGAAACTGACCCAAAGTAAGCCTTGATGCTGTCTGAAAATGAGGCCCTGAGGCTCTCCGTAACAGAGGCCCTGATAATGTCTTTAGTGAAGACCCTCACGCTGATGCCACAGAGGCCCTTCTGCAGCTCCTATGTCATGCCCTGACAGTGTCCCGAACTCAGGAACTAAAGATAAGCCTCACTTAGGCCCTTTGGCTGTACCTTCCTTATGCTCTGACGCTGTCTGTATAGGAAGCCCTGGCAGTGGTCCTGATTTAGGCCCTCACGCTGGTCCTAAGTAAGGCCCTGAGGCTCTCAATAACGAAGGTCTTCACGCTTTTCCTGGGTCATTTCGTGACGTTATCCCTGGCCCGGAACCTGACTCTGTCCCAAGCTCATGTCCTGCATCTTATCCTAAAAGAAACCCTAATAGTATCCCTAACTAAGCCCTGACTAATCCGAACAAAGGCCTTGACACTATCTCTCACTAAAGCCCGGAATCTGTCCCTAACATGGGACCTGTTGCAATCAATAACTAAAATCCGGACACTGTCCTGAGCTAATATCCTGACTCATTTCTATCCACTGTTCTGATACTTTCCAAAAGAAAGCCTGTTGCCGTCCTTAAGTGAAGACCTGAGGCTGTTCCTAACTCAGGCCCTGAAGCTTTCCCTGACTGAGGCCTTGATTCTGTGACTAACACAGGCCCTGTTCATGTCTTTCACTATGACCTGCATGCTGACCCCACAAAGGCCCTGATGCTGTTCCTACGTCATGCCCTGACTGTGTCTCCAGCAGGTGGGCTGGCACTAGGCCTCACTCAGGCCTAGACGTTCTCCCTAAGTCAGGCTCTGACGCTGTCCCTACCCGAAGCCCTGACACAGGTCCTAAATTAGGCCCTGATTCTCTAAATAACTAAGGTCTTGACACCAACCCAGGTCATTTTCTGACACTATCCCTGGCTCGGATCATGAGTCTGTCCCAAGCTCATGTCCTGCATCTTATCCTAAATGAAACCCTAATAGTATCCCTAACTAAGCCCTGACTAATCCGAACAAAGGCCTTGACACTATCTCTCACTAAAGCCCGGAATCTGTCCCTAACATGGCACCTGTTGCAATCAATAACTAAAATCCGGACACTGTCCTGAGGTAATTTCCTGACACATTTCTATGCACGATCCTGACACATTTCTATGCACGATCCTGACACTGTCCCAAACCGGTCGGTGTCTGTAAGTGAAGACCTGACACTGTGCCTAACTCAGGCCCTGAAGCTTTCCCTAAGTGAGGCCTTGATTCTGTGACTCACTCAAGGCCTGCTCATGTCTTTCACTATGACCTTTCGCTGACCCAACCAAGGTGTTTATGCTGCTCCTAAGTCGTACCCTGACTGTGTCTGCAGCTAGGGGGCTGACGCTAGGCCTCACTCAGGCCCTGACGTTCTCCATAAGTCAGGTCTGACGCTGTCCCTACCGAAAATCTTGACGCAGGTCCTAAATTTTAGGCCTTGATTCTCTAAGTAACTAAGGTCTTGACACCAAATCTACGTCATTAACTGACACTACCCCTAGACCTTAATCTAATCTTGACTTTAGCTAATGTCAAGTTTAGGGAAAGAGATTCTTTACGATGAAATTCTTTCATCATATGAATATTGGTTTCTTAAAACAATAATTTTTAAACTCTTGTTAACCTTAAACAAAGTGTACTCAACTGCTGTGGAATATTCCTTCATAGCAGCGTGCATGGTTTACTTTTACATTCTCGTGTGTTGGCCTTCAGTGTTCTTGCAGGAATGGCTCCTCTTATGCTAACTAAATCATCCCTGATGCTGAACATAAATAAGGCGCTGAAATTACTCCCGATGCTCTGAACCTGTCCCTAACTACGGCCTGGAGACTCGTGCTAAACCAGGCCCTGACACTGTCCCAAACCAAGACCCTGACATTACACGTAACTCGGACCCTGACACTACTCCTAGCTCACTCCCTGACACTATTACCTAACAAAGCCCATAATGATATTCCTAACTCACACCCTGACACTGACTCTAACTAAGGCCCTGCTGCCGCCAATATCTAAAGTCCTGATGCTATCCTGAGTTAATATCCTGACCCAGGTCTTACCAAGGTCCTGAAACTGACCCAAAGTAAGCCTTGATGCTGTCTGAAAATGAGGCCCTGAGGCTCTCCCTAACAGAGGCCCTGATAATGTCTTTAGTGAAGACCCTCACGCTGATCCCACAGAGGCCCTTCTGCTGCTCCTAAGTCATGCCCTGACAGTGTCCCGAACTCAGGCCCTAAAGATAAGCCTCACTTAGGCCCTTTGGCTGTACCTTCCTTATGCTCTGACGCTGTCTGTATAGGAAGCCCTGGCAGTGGTCCTGATTTAGGCCCTCACGCTGGTCCTAAGTAAGGCCCTGAGGCTCTCAATAACGAAGGTCTTCACGCTTTTCCTGGGTCATTTCGTGACGCTATCCCTGGCCCGGAACCTGACTCTGTCCCAAGCTCATGTCCTGCATCTTATCCTAAATGAAACCCTAATAGTATCCCTAACTAAGCCCTGACCAATCCGAACAAAGGCCTTCACACTATCTCTCACGAGCGCCCGGAATCTGTCCCTAACATGGCACCTGTTGCAATTAATAACTAAAAAAAGGACACTGTCCAGAGCTAATATCCTGACACATTTCTAGCCACTGTCCTGATACTTTCCAAAAGAAAGCCTGTTGCCGTCCTTAAGTGAAGACCTGAGGCTGTGCCTAACTCAGGCCCTGCAGCTTTCCCTAACTGAGGCCTTGATTCTGTGACTAACACAGGCCCTGTTCATGTCTTTCACTATGACCTGCATGTTGACCCCACAAAGGCCCTGATGCTGTTCCTACGTCATGCCCTGACTGTGTCTCCAGCAGGTGGGCTGGCACTAGGCCTCACTCAGGCCTAGACGTTCTCCCTAAGTCAGGCTCTGACGATGTCCCTACCCGAAGCCCTGACACAGGTCCTAAATTAGGCCCTGATTCTCTAAATAACTAAGGTCTTGACACCAACCCAGGTCATTTTCTGACACTATCCCTGGCTCGGATCATGACTCTGTCCCAAGGTAATGTCCTGCATCTTATCCTAATTGAAACCCTAATACTCTCCCTAACTAAGGCCCGGACTAATCCTAATTAAGGCATTGACCCTATCTCTCACTAAGGCCCAGAATCTATCCCTAACATGGGCCCTGCTGCAATCAATAATGAAAATCCGGACACTATCCTGAGCTAATATGCTGACACTTTTCTATCCACGGACCTGACACAGTCCCAAAGAAAGGCCTGTCGCTGTCCTTAAATGAAGACCTGAGGCTGTGCCTAACTCAGGCCCTGAAGCTTTCCCTAACGGAGGCCTCGATTCTCTGACGCACTCAGGCCCTGCTCATGTCCTTAACTATGACCCGAATGCTGACCCAACCAAGGCCCGGATGCTGCTTCGACGTCATGCCCTGACACTGTCTCCAGCTAGGGGCCTGAAGCTGGGCCTCACTCAGGCCCTGTTTCTTGCCCTAAGTCCGGTCCTGATGCTGGTCCTAAATAAGGCCCTCAGGTTCTCAGTAACTAAGGTCTTGACACTATCCCGAGGTCATTTGCTGACACAATCCCTAGACTTTACCCTAACCCTGTCCCTAGCTAATGTCCTGCCTCTTATGCTAACTGAAGCCCTTATGCTGTGCCCATGTCAGGACCTGAATTGAGTCCCCATGCCGTGACACTGTCCCTAACTAAGGCCTGGATGTTAGGCCTAACTCAAGGCCTGACACTGTCCCTAACTAAGGCCCTGATGCCATCAATATCTAAAGTCCTCACACTATCCTCAGCTAATTTACTATCCCATCTCTTACTAAGGTCCTGAAAATATCGCTAAGTAAGCCGTGACGCTGTCCCTAACAGAAGGCCTGCTCATGTCTTTAACGAAGACCATAATGCTGATCCAACAACGGCACTGATGCTGCTCCTGTGTCACGCCCTGACAGTGTCCCCACCTACAGGAATGACGCTAGGCCTCACTCAGGCCCTGTCGCTCACCCCAAGCCAGTCCGGGATGCGATTTTTACATGAAGCCCTAACATTGCTTCTAAAGAAGGCCCTGATGCTCTCAGTAACTAAGGTCTTGACACTATCTCTCACTAAGGCCTGGAATCTGTCCCTAACATGGGTCCTGCTGCAATCAATAACTAAAATCCGGACACTATCCTGAGCTAATATGCTGACACATTTCTATCCAAGGTTCTGACACTGTCCCAAAGAGAGCCCTGTCGCTCTCCTTAACTGAAGACGTGAGGCTGTGCCTAACTCAGGCCCTGAAGCTTTCCTTAACCCAGGCCTTGATTCTGTGACTCACTCAAGCCCTGCTCATGTCTTTCACTATGACCCGAATGCTGACTCCACAAACGCCCTGATGCTGCTCCTAAGTCATGCCCTGACAGTGTCTGCATCTAGGGGCCTGATGCTAGGCCTCACTCAGGCCCTCACTTTCTCCCTATACCAGGCTCTGACACTGTCCCTACCCGAAGCCCTGGCACAGATCCTAAATTAGGCCCTGATTCTATAAGTAACTAAGGGCTTGATTCCAAACCTAGGTCATTACCTGACACTAGCCCTAGGCGTGAACGTAAACTTCTCTTTTGCTAATGTTAAATTTAGCTAAAGAGATTCTTTAGGATGAAATTCTTTCATCTTCTGAATAGAGTTTTCTGAAAAAAATAATGTTTAAACTCTTACTGAACTTAAACAAAATGTACTCAACTTCTGTGGAATATTCCTTTATACCAGCCTGCCTGGTTTACTTCTGCATTTGCCTGTGTTGGCTTTCAGGGTGCTTGTAGGAATACCTCCTCTTATGCTAACGAACTAACTCTTATTATGCTAAATCCCTGATGTTTTCCCTAATTAAATTCAGGAAACTCCTCCCAAGGCTGTGAACCCCTCCCAAACTGAGGCCTGGAGGCTCATCCTAGCTCAGGCCCTGACACAACTCCTAGCTCAGTCCCTGACACTATACCTAACAAAGGCTATAATGCTAGTCCTAACTCAGGCCCTGACACTGTTTCTAACTACAGCCCAGCTGCCGCCAATATCTAAAATCCTGATACTATCCTGACCCAGGTCTTACCAAGGTCCTGAAACTGACCCAAAGTAAGCCTTGATGCTGTCCATAAATGAGGCCCTGAGGCTCTCCCTAACAGAGGCCCTGATAATGTCTTTAATGAAGAACCTGACGCTGATCCCACAGAGGCCCTTCTGCTGCTCCTAAGTCATGCCCTGACAGTGTCCCGAACTCAGGCCCTAAAGATAAGCCTCACTTAGGCCCTTTGGCTGTACCTTCCTTATGCTCTGACGCTGTCTGTATAGGAAGCCCTGGCAGTGGTCCTGATTTAGGCCCTCACGCTGGTCCTAAGTAAGGCCCTGAGGCTCTCAATAACGAAGGTCTTCACGCTTTTCCTGGGTCATTTCGTGCCGCTATCCCTGGCCCGGAACCTGACTCTGTCCCAAGCTCATGTCCTGCATCTTATAATAAATGAAACCCTAATAGTATCCCTAACTAAGCCCTGACCAATCCGAACAAAGGCCTTGACACTATCTCTCACTAAAGCCCGGAATCTGTCCCTAACATGGCACCTGTTGCAATCAATAACTAAAATCCGGACACTGTCCTGAGATAATTTCCTGACACATTTCTATGCACGATCCTGACACTGTCCCAAACCGGTCGGTGTCTTTAAGTGAAGACCTGACGCTGTGCCTAACTCAGGCCCTGAAGCTTTCCCTAAGTGAGGCCTTGATTCTGTGACTCACTCAAGGCCTGCTCATGTCTTTCACTATGACCTTTCGCTGACCCAACCAAGGTGTTTATGCTGCTCCTAAGTCGTACCCTGACTGTGTCTGCAGCTAGGAGGCTGACGCTAGGCCTCACTCAGGCCTTGACGTTCTCCATAAGTCAGGTCTGAATCTGTCCCTACCGAAAATCTTGACGCAGGTCCTAAATTTTAGGCCTTGATTCTCTAAGTAACTAAGGTCTTGACACCAAATCCAGGTCATTAACTGACACTACCCCTAGACCTTAATCTAATCTTGACTTTAGCTAATGTCAAGTTTAGGGAAAGAGATTCTTTACGATGAAATTCTTTCATCATATGAATATTGGTTTCTTAAAACAATAATTTTTAAACTCTTGTTAACCTTAAACAAAGTGTACTCAACTGCTGTGGAATATTCCTTCATAGCAGCGTGCATGGTTCACTTTTACATTCTTGTGTGTTGGCCTTCAGGGTTCTTGCAGGAATGGCTCCTCTTATGCTAACTAAATCATCCCTGATGCTGAACATAAATAAGGCGCTGAAATTACTCCCGATGCTGTGAACCGCTCCCTAACTACGGCCTGGAGACTCGTGCTAACCCAGGCGCTGACACTGTCCCTAACCAAGACCCTGACATTACACGTAACTCGGACCCTGACACTACTCCTAGCTCACTCCCTGACACTATACCTGACAAAGGCCATAATGATATTCCTAACTCAGACCCTGACACTGACTCTAACTAAGGCCCTACTGCCGACAATATCTAAAGTCCTGATACTATCCTGAGTTAATATCCTGACCCAGGTCTTACCAAGGTCCTGAAACTGACCCAAAGTAAGCCTTGATGCTGTCCGAAAATGAGGTCCTGAGGCTCTCCCTAACAGAGGCCCTGATAATGTCTTTAATGAAGACCCTCAGGCTGATCCCACAGAGGCCCTTCTGCTGCTCCTAAGTCATGCCCTGACACTTTCCCTAACTCAGATCCTAAAGATAGGCCTCACTTAGGCACTTGGGCTGTACCTTACTTAGGCTCTGATGCTGTCCTTATATGAAGCCAGGGCAGTGGTCGTGATTTAGGGCCTGACTCTGGTCCTAAGTCAGGCCCCGATGCTCTCAATAACTAAGGTTTTAACGCTTTCTCTTGGTCGTTTCCTGACACTATCCCTGGCCCGGAACCTGACTCTGTCCCAAGCTCATGTCCTGCATCTTATCCTAAATGAAACCCTAACACTCTCCGTAACTAGGGCCCTGAATAATCCTGCCTAAGGCCTTGACACGACTTCTCACTAAGGCCCGGAACCTGACATTGTCCCTAGAAAAGGCCCTGACTATACCTAACAAAGGCTATAATGCTAGTCCTAACTCAGGCCCTGACACTGTTTCTAACTAAAGCCCAGCTGCCGCCAATATCTAAAATCCTGATATTATCCTGAGTTAATATCCTGACCCAGGTCTTACCAAGGTCCTGAAACTGACTAAAAGTAAGCCTTGATGCTGTCCATAAATGAGGCCCTGAGGCTCTCCCTAACAGAGACCCTGATAATGTCTTTAATGAAGAACCTGACACTGATCCCACAGAGGCCCTTCTGCTGCTCCTAAGTCATGCCCTGACAGTGTCCCGAACTCAGGCCCTAAAGATAAGCCTCACTTAGGCCCTTTGGCTGTACCTTCCTTATGCTCTGACGCTGTCTGTATAGGAAGACCTGGCAGTGGTCCTGATTTAGGCCCTGACGCTGGTCCTAAGTAAGGCCCTGATGCTCTCAATAACGAAGGTCTTCACGCATTTCCTGGGTCATTTCGCGACGCTATCCCTGGTCCGGAACCTGACTCTGTCCCAAGCTCATGTCCTGCATCTTATCCTAAATGAAACCCTAATAGTATCCCTAACTAAGCCCTGATTAAAC
The DNA here is from genome assembly GCF_026419965.1 of Kogia breviceps. Taxonomy (NCBI): domain Eukaryota; kingdom Metazoa; phylum Chordata; class Mammalia; order Artiodactyla; family Physeteridae; genus Kogia; species Kogia breviceps. The sequence goes on along the minus strand of NW_026711668.1, from coordinate 15,572 downwards.
CTAACAAGGGCCTTCACACTATCTCTCACCAACACCCAGAATATATCCCTAATGGTCCCTGCTGCAATCAATAACTAAAATCCGGACACTGTCCTGAGCTATTACCCTGACTCCTTTCTATCCACTGTCCTGATACTTTCCAAAAGAAAGCCTGTTGCCGTCCTTAAGTGAAGACCTGAGGCTGTGCCTAACTCAGGCCCTGAAACTTTCCCTAACTGAGGCCTTGATTCTGTGACTAACACAGGCCCTGCTCATTTCTTTCACTATGACCCGAATGCTGACCCAACAAAGGCCCTGATGCTATTCCTACGTCATGCCCTGTGACTCCAGCTAGTGGGCTGACACTAGGCCGCACTCAGGCCTAGATGTTCTCCCTAAGTCAGGCTCTGACGCTGTCCCTACCCGAAACCCTGACACAGGTCCTAAATTAGGCCCTGATTCTCTAAGTAACTAAGGTCTTGACACCAACCCAGGTCATTGGCTGACACTATCCCTGGCTCGGATCGTGACTCTGTCCCAAGCTAATGTCCTGCATCTTATCCTAATTGAAACCCTAATACTCTCCCTAACTAAGTCGCTCACTGATCCTAACTAAGACTTTCACCCTATCTCTCACTAAGGCCCAGAATCTGTCCCTAACATGGGACCTTCTGCAGTCAATAATGAAAATCCGGACACTATCCTGAGCTAATATCCTGACACATTTCTATCCACCCACCAGACACAGTCCCAAAGAAAGGCCTGTCGCTGTCCTTAACTGAAGACGAGAGGCTGTGCCTAACTCAGGACCTCAAGATTTCCCTAACTGAGGCCTCGATTCTCTGACTCACTCAGGCCCTGCTCATGTCTTTCACTATGACCCGAATGCTGACTCCACAAACGCCCTGAATGCTGCTCTTAAGTCATGCCCTGACAGTGTCTGCATCTAGGGGCCTCACTCAGGCCCTCACCTTCTCCCTATATCAGGCTCTGACGCTGTCCCTACCCGAAGCCCTGGCACAGGTCTTAAATTAGGCCCTGATTCTCTAAGTACCTAAGGGCTTGATTCCAAACCTAGGTCATTACCTGACACTAGCCCTAGACCTGAATGTAACCTTGTCCGTTGCTAATGTCAAATTTATCTAAAGAGATTCTTTAGGATGAAATTCTTTCATCTTCTGAATAGAGTTTTCTGAAAAAAATAATGTTTAAACTCTTACCGACCTTAAACAAAATGTACTCAACTTCTGCGGAATATTCCTTTATACCAGCGTGTATGGTTTCCTTCTGCATCTGCGTGTGTTGGCTTAAAGGGTGCTTGTAGGAATGCCTACTGTTATGCTAACTAAATCCCTGATGCTGTCCCTAAATAACGTCCTGAAATTAGTCTCAAGGCTGTGAACCTGTCCCAAACTGAGGCCTGGAGGCTCATCCTAGCTCAGGCCCTGACACTGTCCCTAGCAAAGGCCCTCACACAACTCCTAGCTCAGTCCCTGACACTATACCTAACAAAGGCCATAATGCTAGTCCTAACTCAGGCCCTGACACTGTTTCTAACTAAAGCCCAGCTGCCGCCAATATCTAAAATCCTGATACTATCCTGAGTTAATATCCTGACCCAGGTCTTACCAAGGTCCTGAAACTGACTAAAACTAAGCCTTGATGCTGTCCATAAATAAGGCCCTGAAGCTCTCCCTAACAGAGGCCCTGATAATGTCTTTAATGAAGAACCTGACGCTGATCCCACAGAGGCCCTTCTGCTGCTCCTAAGTCATGCCCTGACAGTGTCCCGAACTCAGGCCCTAAAGATAAGCCTCACTTAGGCCCTTTGGCTGTACCTTCCTTATGCTCTGACGCTGTCTGTATAGGAAGCCCTGGCAGTGGTCCTGATTTAGGCCCTCACGCTGGTCCTAAGTAAGGCCCTGAGGCTCGCAATAACGAAGGTCTTCACGCTTTACCTGGGTCATTTCGTGACGTTATCCCTGGCCCGGAACCTGACTCTGTCCCAAGCTAATGTCCTGCATCTTATCCTAAATGAAACCCTAATAGTATGCCTAACTAAGCCCTGACCAATCCGAACAAAGGCCTTGACACTATCTCTCACTAAAGCCCGGAATCTGTCCCTAACATGGCACCTGTTGCAATCAATAACTAAAATCCGGACACTGTCCTGAGATACTTTCCTGACACATTTCTATGCACGATCCTGACACTGTCCCAAACCGGTCGGTGTCTTTAAGTGAAGACCAGACACTGTGCCTAACTCAGGCCCTGAAGCTTTCCCTAATGGAGGCCTTGATTCTGTGACTCACTCAAGGCCTGCTCATGTCTTTCACTATGACCTTTCGCTGACCCAACCAAGGTGTTTATGCTGCTCCTAAGTCATGCCCTGACTGTGTCTACAGCTACGGGGATGACGCTAGGCCTCACTCAGGCCCTGAAGTTCTCCATAAGTCAGGTCTGACGCTGTCCCTACCGAAAATCTTGACGCAGGTCCTAAATTTTAGGCCTTGATTCCCTAAGTAAGTAAGGTCTTGACACTAAAACTAGGTCATTAACTGACACTACCCCTAGACCTTAATCTACTCTTGACTTTAGCTAATGTCAAGTTTAGGGAAAGAGATTCTTTACGATGAAATTCTTTCATCATATGAATATTGGTTTCTTAAAACAATAATTTTTAAACTCTTGTTAACCTTAAACAAAGTGTACTCAACTGCTGTGGAATATTCCTTCATAGCAGCATGCATGGTTCACTTTTACATTCTTGTGTGTTGGCCTTCAAGGTTCTTGCAGGAATGGCTCCTCTTATGCTAACTAAATCATCCCTGATGCTGAACATAAATAAGGCGCTGAAATTACTCCCGATGCTCTGAACCTGTCCCTAACTATGGCCTGGAGACTCGTGCTAAACCAGGCCCTGACACTGTCCCAAACCAAGACCCTGACATTACACGTAACTCGGACCCTGACACTACTCCTAGCTCAATCCCTGACACTATTACCTAACAAAGCCCATAATGATATTCCTAACTCAGACCCTGACACTGACTCTAACTAAGGCCCTACTGCCGCCAATATCTAAAGTCCTGATATTATCCTGAGTTAATATCCTGACCCAGGTCTTACCAAGGTCCTGAAACTGACCCAAAGTAAGCCTTGATGCTGTCTGAAAATGAGGCCCTGAGGCTCTCCCTAACAGAGGCCCTGATAATATCTTTAGTGAAGACCCTCACGCTGATGCCACAGATGCTCTTCTGCAGCTCCTATGTCTTGCCCTGACAGTGTCCCGAACTCAGGAACTAAAGATAAGCCTCACTTAGGCCCTTTGGCTGTACCTTCCTTATGCTCTGACGCTGTCTGTATAGGAAGCCCTGGCAGTGGTCCTGATTTAGGCCCTCACGCTGGTCCTAAGTAAGGCCCTGAGGCTCTCAATAACGAAGGTCTTCACGCTTTTCCTGGGTCATTTCGTGACGTTATCCCTGGCCCGGAACCTGACTCTGTCCCAAGCTAATGTCCTGCATCTTATCCTAAATGAAACCCTAATAGTATCCCTAACTAAGCCCTGACTAATCCGAACAAAGGCCTTGACACTATCTCTCACTAAAGCCCGGAATCTGTCCCTAACATGGGACCTGTTGCAATCAATAACTAAAATCCGGACACTGTCCTGAGCTAATATCCTGACTCATTTCTATCCACTGTTCTGATACTTTCCAAAAGAAAGCCTGTTGCCGTCCTTAAGTGAAGACCTGAGGCTGTTCCTAACTCAGGCCCTGAAGCTTTCCCTGACTGAGGCCTTGATTCTGTGACTAACACAGGCCCTGTTCATGTCTTTCACTATGACCTGCATGCTGACCCCACAAAGGCCCTGATGCTGTTCCTACGTCATGCCCTGACTGTGTCTCCAGCAGGTGGGCTGGCACTAGGCCTCACTCAGGCCTAGACGTTCTCCCTAAGTCAGGCTCTGACGCTGTCCCTACCCGAAGCCGTGACACAGGTCCTAAATTAGGCCCTGATTCTCTAAATAACTAAGGTCTTGACACCAACCCAGGTCATTTTCTGACACTATCCCTGGCTCGGATCATGAGTCTGTCCCAAGCTCATGTCCTGCATCTTATCCTAAATGAAACCCTAATAGTATCCCTAACTAAGCCCTGACTAATCCGAACAAAGGCCTTGACACTATCTCTCACTAAAGCCCGGAATCTGTCCCTAACATGGCACCTGTTGCAATCAATAACTAAAATCCGGACACTGTCCTGAGGTAATTTCCTGACAAATTTCTATGCACGATCCTGACACTGTCCCAAACCGGTCGGTGTCTGTAAGTGAAGACCTGACACTGTGCCTAACTCAGGCCCTGAAGCTTTCCCTAAGTGAGGCCTTGATTCTGTGACTCACTCAAGGCCTGCTCATGTCTTTCACTATGACCTTTCGCTGACCCAACCAAGGTGTTTATGCTGCTCCTAAGTCGTACCCTGACTGTGTCTGCAGCTAGGGGGCTGACGCTAGGCCTCACTCAGGCCCTGACGTTCTCCATAAGTCAGGTCTGACGCTGTCCCTACCGAAAATCTTGACGCAGGTCCTAAATTTTAGGCCTTGATTCTCTAAGTAACTAAGGTCTTGACACCAAATCTACGTCATTAACTGACACTACCCCTAGACCTTAATCTAATCTTGACTTTAGCTAATGTCAAGTTTAGGGAAAGAGATTCTTTACGATGAAATTCTTTCATCATATGAATATTGGTTTCTTAAAACAATAATTTTTAAACTCTTGTTAACCTTAAACAAAGTGTACTCAACTGCTGTGGAATATTCCTTCATAGCAGCGTGCATGGTTTACTTTTACATTCTCGTGTGTTGGCCTTCAGTGTTCTTGCAGGAATGGCTCCTCTTATGCTAACTAAATCATCCCTGATGCTGAACATAAATAAGGCGCTGAAATTACTCCCGATGCTCTGAACCTGTCCCTAACTACGGCCTGGAGACTCGTGCTAAACCAGGCCCTGACACTGTCCCAAACCAAGACCCTGACATTACACGTAACTCGGACCCTGACACTACTCCTAGCTCACTCCCTGACACTATTACCTAACAAAGCCCATAATGATATTCCTAACTCACACCCTGACACTGACTCTAACTAAGGCCCTGCTGCCGCCAATATCTAAAGTCCTGATGCTATCCTGAGTTAATATCCTGACCCAGGTCTTACCAAGGTCCTGAAACTGACCCAAAGTAAGCCTTGATGCTGTCTGAAAATGAGGCCCTGAGGCTCTCCCTAACAGAGGCCCTGATAATGTCTTTAGTGAAGACCCTCACGCTGATCCCACAGAGGCCCTTCTGCTGCTCCTAAGTCATGCCCTGACAGTGTCCCGAACTCAGGCCCTAAAGATAAGCCTCACTTAGGCCCTTTGGCTGTACCTTCCTTATGCTCTGACGCTGTCTGTATAGGAAGCCCTGGCAGTGGTCCTGATTTAGGCCCTCACGCTGGTCCTAAGTAAGGCCCTGAGGCTCTCAATAACGAAGGTCTTCACGCTTTTCCTGGGTCCTTTCGTGACGCTATCCCTGGCCCGGAACCTGACTCTGTCCCAAGCTCATGTCCTGCATCTTATCCTAAATGAAACCCTAATAGTATCCCTAACTAAGCCCTGACGAATCCGAACAAAGGCCTTCACACTATCTCTCACGAGCGCCCGGAATCTGTCCCTAATGGTCCCTGCTGCAATTAATAACTAAAAAAAGGACACTGTCCAGAGCTAATATCCTGACACATTTCTAGCCACTGTCCTGATACTTTCCAAAAGAAAGCCTGTTGCCGTCCTTAAGTGAAGACCTGAGGCTGTGCCTAACTCAGGCCCTGCAGCTTTCCCTAACTGAGGCCTTGATTCTGTGACTAACACAGGCCCTGTTCATGTCTTTCACTATGACCTGCATGCTGACCCCACAAAGGCCCTGATGCTGTTCCTACGTCATGCCCTGACTGTGTCTCCAGCAGGTGGGCTGGCACTAGGCCTCACTCAGGCCTAGACGTTCTCCCTAAGTCAGGCTCTGACGATGTCCCTACCCGAAGCCCTGACACAGGTCCTAAATTAGGCCCTGATTCTCTAAATAACTAAGGTCTTGACACCAACCCAGGTCATTTTCTGACACTATCCCTGGCTCGGATCATGACTCTGTCCCAAGGTAATGTCCTGCATCTTATCCTAATTGAAACCCTAATACTCTCCCTAACTAAGGCCCGGACTAATCCTAATTAAGGCATTGACCCTATCTCTCACTAAGGCCCAGAATCTATCCCTAACATGGGCCCTGCTGCAATCAATAATGAAAATCCGGACACTATCCTGAGCTAATATGCTGACACTTTTCTATCCACGGACCTGACACAGTCCCAAAGAAAGGCCTGTCGCTGTCCTTAAATGAAGACCTGAGGCTGTGCCTAACTCAGGCCCTGAAGCTTTCCCTAACGGAGGCCTCGATTCTCTGACGCACTCAGGCCCTGCTCATGTCCTTAACTATGACCCGAATGCTGACCCAACCAAGGCCCGGATGCTGCTTCGACGTCATGCCCTGACACTGTCTCCAGCTAGGGGCCTGAAGCTGGGCCTCACTCAGGCCCTGTTTCTTGCCCTAAGTCCGGTCCTGATGCTGGTCCTAAATAAGGCCCTCAGGTTCTCAGTAACTAAGGTCTTGACACTATCCCGAGGTCATTTGCTGACACAATCCCTAGACTTTACCCTAACCCTGTCCCTAGCTAATGTCCTGCCTCTTATGCTAACTGAAGCCCTTATGCTGTGCCCATGTCAGGACCTGAATTGAGTCCCCATGCCGTGACACTGTCCCTAACTAAGGCCTGGATGTTAGGCCTAACTCAAGGCCTGACACTGTCCCTAACTAAGGCCCTGATGCCATCAATATCTAAAGTCCTCACACTATCCTCAGCTAATTTACTATCCCATCTCTTACTAAGGTCCTGAAAATATCGCTAAGTAAGCCGTGACGCTGTCCCTAACAGAAGGCCTGCTCATGTCTTTAACGAAGACCATAATGCTGATCCAACAACGGCACTGATGCTGCTCCTGTGTCACGCCCTGACAGTGTCCCCACCTACAGGAATGACGCTAGGCCTCACTCAGGCCCTGTCGCTCACCCCAAGCCAGTCCGGGATGCGATTTTTACATGAAGCCCTAACATTGCTTCTAAAGAAGGCCCTGATGCTCTCAGTAACTAAGGTCTTGACACTATCTCTCACTAAGGCCTGGAATCTGTCCCTAACATGGGTCCTGCTGCAATCAATAACTAAAATCCGGACACTATCCTGAGCTAATATGCTGACACATTTCTATCCAAGGTTCTGACACTGTCCCAAAGAGAGCCCTGTCGCTCTCCTTAACTGAAGACGTGAGGCTGTGCCTAACTCAGGCCCTGAAGCTTTCCTTAACCCAGGCCTTGATTCTGTGACTCACTCAAGCCCTGCTCATGTCTTTCACTATGACCCGAATGCTGACTCCACAAACGCCCTGATGCTGCTCCTAAGTCATGCCTTGACAGTGTCTGCATCTAGGGGCCTGATGCTAGGCCTCACTCAGGCCCTCACTTTCTCCCTATACCAGGCTCTGACACTGTCCCTACCCGAAGCCCTGGCACAGATCCTAAATTAGGCCCTGATTCTATAAGTAACTAAGGGCTTGATTCCAAACCTAGGTCATTACCTGACACTAGCCCTAGGCGTGAACGTAAACTTCTCTTTTGCTAATGTTAAATTTAGCTAAAGAGATTCTTTAGGATGAAATTCTTTCATCTTCTGAATAGAGTTTTCTGAAAAAAATAATGTTTAAACTCTTACTGAACTTAAACAAAATGTACTCAACTTCTGTGGAATATTCCTTTATACCAGCCTGCCTGGTTTACTTCTGCATTTGCCTGTGTTGGCTTTCAGGGTGCTTGTAGGAATACCTCCTCTTATGCTAACGAACTAACTCTTATTATGCTAAATCCCTGATGTTTTCCCTAATTAAATTCAGGAAACTCCTCCCAAGGCTGTGAACCCCTCCCAAACTGAGGCCTGGAGGCTCATCCTAGCTCAGGCCCTGACACAACTCCTAGCTCAGTCCCTGACACTATACCTAACAAAGGCTATAATGCTAGTCCTAACTCAGGACCTGACACTGTTTCTAACTACAGCCCAGCTGCCGCCAATATCTAAAATCCTGATACTATCCTGAGTTAATATCCTGACCCAGGTCTTACCAAGGTCCTGAAACTGACCCAAAGTAAGCCTTGATGCTGTCCATAAATGAGGCCCTGAGGCTCTCCCTAACAGAGGCCCTGATAATGTCTTTAATGAAGAACCTGACGCTGATCCCACAGAGGCCCTTCTGCTGCTCCTAAGTCATGCCCTGACAGTGTCCCGAACTCAGGCCCTAAAGATAAGCCTCACTTAGGCCCTTTGGCTGTACCTTCCTTATGCTCTGACGCTGTCTGTATAGGAAGCCCTGGCAGTGGTCCTGATTTAGGCCCTCACGCTGGTCCTAAGTAAGGCCCTGAGGCTCTCAATAACGAAGGTCTTCACGCTTTTCCTGGGTCATTTCGTGACGCTATCCCTGGCCCGGAACCTGACTCTGTCCCAAGCTCATGTCCTGCATCTTATAATAAATGAAACCCTAATAGTATCCCTAACTAAGCCCTGACCAATCCGAACAAAGGCCTTGACACTATCTCTCACTAAAGCCCGGAATCTGTCCCTAACATGGCACCTGTTGCAATCAATAACTAAAATCCGGACACTGTCCTGAGATAATTTCCTGACACATTTCTATGCACGATCCTGACACTGTCCCAAACCGGTCGGTGTCTTTAAGTGAAGACCTGACACTGTGCCTAACTCAGGCCCTGAAGCTTTCCCTAAGTGAGGCCTTGATTCTGTGACTCACTCAAGGCCTGCTCATGTCTTTCACTATGACCTTTCGCTGACCCAACCAAGGTGTTTATGCTGCTCCTAAGTCGTACCCTGACTGTGTCTGCAGCTAGGAGGCTGACGCTAGGCCTCACTCAGGCCTTGACGTTCTCCATAAGTCAGGTCTGAATCTGTCCCTACCGAAAATCTTGACGCAGGTCCTAAATTTTAGGCCTTGATTCTCTAAGTAACTAAGGTCTTGACACCAAATCCAGGTCATTAACTGACACTACCCCTAGACCTTAATCTAATCTTGACTTTAGCTAATGTCAAGTTTAGGGAAAGAGATTCTTTACGATGAAATTCTTTCATCATATGAATATTGGTTTCTTAAAACAATAATTTTTAAACTCTTGTTAACCTTAAACAAAGTGTACTCAACTGCTGTGGAATATTCCTTCATAGCAGCGTGCATGGTTCACTCTTACATTCTTGTGTGTTGGCCTTCAGGGTTCTTGCAGGAATGGCTCCTCTTATGCTAACTAAATCATCCCTGATGCTGAACATAAATAAGGCGCTGAAATTACTCCCGATGCTCTGAACCTGTCCCTAACTACGGCCTGGAGACTCGTGCTAACCCAGGCGCTGACACTGTCCCTAACCAAGACCCTGACATTACACGTAACTCGGACCCTGACACTACTCCTAGCTCACTCCCTGACACTATTACCTAACAAAGCCCATAATGATATTCCTAACTCAGACCCTGACACTGACTCTAACTAAGGCCCTGCTGCCGCCAATATCTAAAGTCTTGATGCTATCCTGAGTTAATATCCTGACCCAGGTCTTACCAAGGTCCTGAAACTGACCCAAAGTAAGCCTTGATGCTGTCTGAAAATGAGGCCCTGAGGCTCTCCCTAACAGAGGCCCTGATAATGTCTTTAGTGAAGACCCTCACGCTGATCCCACAGAGGCCCTTCTGCTGCTCCTAAGTCATGCCCTGACAGTGTCCCGAACTCAGGCCCTAAAGATAAGCCTCACTTAGGCCCTTTGGCTGTACCTTCCTTATGCTCTGACGCTGTCTGTATAGGAAGCCCTGGCAGTGGTCCTGATTTAGGCCCTCACGCTGGTCCTAAGTAAGGCCCTGAGGCTCTCAATAACGAAGGTCTTCACGCTTTTCCTGGGTCATTTCGTGACGCTATCCCTGGCCCGGAACCTGACTCTGTCCCAAGCTCATGTCCTGCATCTTATCCTAAATGAAACCCTAATAGTATCCCTAACTAAGCCCTGACTAATCCGAACAAAGGCCTTGACACTATCTCTCACTAAAGCCCGGAATCTGTCCCTAACATGGGACCTGTTGCAATAACTAAAATCCGGACACTGTCCTGAGCTAATATCCTGACTCATTTCTATCCACTGTTCTGATACTTTCCAAAAGAAAGCCTGTTGCCGTCCTTAAGTGAAGACCTGAGGCTGTTCCTAACTCAGGCCCTGAAGCTTTCCCTAACTGAGGCCTTGATTCTGTGACTAACACAGGCCCTGTTCATGTCTTTCACTATGACCTGCATGCTGACCCCACAAAGGCCCTGATGCTGTTCCTACGTCATGCCCTGACTGTGTCTCCAGCAGGTGGGCTGGCACTAGGCCTCACTCAGGCCTAGACGTTCTCCCTAAGTCAGGCTCTGACGCTGTCCCTACCCGAAGCCGTGACACAGGTCCTAAATTAGGCCCTGATTCTCTAAATAACTAAGGTCTTGACACCAACCCAGGTCATTTTCTGACACTATCCCTGGCTCGGATCATGAGTCTGTCCCAAGCTCATGTCCTGCATCTTATCCTAAATGAAACCCTAATAGTATCCCTAACTAAGCCCTGACTAATCCGAACAAAGGCCTTGACACTATCTCTCACTAAAGCCCGGAATCTGTCCCTAACATGGCACCTGTTGCAATCAATAACTAAAATCCGGACACTGTCCTGAGGTAATTTCCTGACACATTTCTATGCACGATCCTGACACTGTCCCAAACCGGTCGGTGTCTGTAAGTGAAGACCTGACACTGTGCCTAACTCAGGCCCTGAAGCTTTCCCTAAGTGAGGCCTTGATTCTGTGACTCACTCAAGGCCTGCTCATGTCTTTCACTATGACCTTTCGCTGACCCAACCAAGGTGTTTATGCTGCTCCTAAGTCGTACCCTGACTGTGTCTGCAGCTAGGGGGCTGACGCTAGGCCTCACTCAGGCCCTGACGTTCTCCATAAGTCAGGTCTGACGCTGTCCCTACCGAAAATCTTGACGCAGGTCCTAAATTTTAGGCCTTGATTCTCTAAGTAACTAAGGTCTTGACACCAAATCCAGGTCATTAACTGACACTACCCCTAGACCTTAATCTAATCTTGACTTTAGCTAATGTCAAGTTTAGGGAAAGAGATTCTTTACGATGAAATTCTTTCATCATATGAATATTGGTTTCTTAAAACAATAATTTTTAAACTCTTGTTAACCTTAAACAAAGTGTACTCAACTGCTGTGGAATATTCCTTCATAGCAGCGTGCATGGTTCACTTTTACATTCTTGTGTGTTGGCCTTCAGGGTTCTTGCAGGAATGGCTCCTCTTATGCTAACTAAATCATCCCTGATGCTGAACATAAATAAGGCGCTGAAATTACTCCCGATGCTCTGAACCGCTCCCTAACTACGGCCTGGAGACTCGTGCTAACCCAGGCGCTGACACTGTCCCTAACCAAGACCCTGACATTACACGTAACTCGGACCCTGACACTACTCCTAGCTCACTCCCTGACACTATTACCTAACAAAGCCCATAATGATATTCCTAACTCAGACCCTGACACTGACTCTAACTAAGGCCCTGCTGCCGCCAATATCTAAAGTCTTGATGCTATCCTGAGTTAATATCCTGACCCAGGTCTTACCAAGGTCCTGAAACTGACCCAAAGTAAGCCTTGATGCTGTCTGAAAATGAGGCCCTGAGGCTCTCCCTAACAGAGGCCCTGATAATGTCTTTAGTGAAGACCCTCACGCTGATCCCACAGAGGCCCTTCTGCTGCTCCTAAGTCATGCCCTGACAGTGTCCCGAACTCAGGCCCTAAAGATAAGCCTCACTTAGGCCCTTTGGCTGTACCTTCCTTATGCTCTGACGCTGTCTGTATAGGAAGCCCTGGCAGTGGTCCTGATTTAGGCCCTCACGCTGGTCCTAAGTAAGGCCCTGAGGCTCTCAATAACGAAGGTCTTCACGCTTTTCCTGGGTCATTTCGTGACGCTATCCCTGGCCCGGAACCTGACTCTGTCCCAAGCTCATGTCCTGCATCTTATCCTAAATGAAACCCTAATAGTATCCCTAACTAAGCCCTGACGAATCCGAACAAAGGCCTTCACACTATCTCTCACGAGCGCCCGGAATCTGTCCCTAATGGTCCCTGCTGCAATTAATAACTAAAAAAAGGACACTGTCCAGAGCTAATATCCTGACACATTTCTAGCCACTGTCCTGATACTTTCCAAAAGAAAGCCTGTTGCCGTCCTTAAGTGAAGACCTGAGGCTGTGCCTAACTCAGGCCCTGCAGCTTTCCCTAACTGAGGCCTTGATTCTGTGACTAACAGAGGCCCTGTTCATGTCTTTCACTATGACCTGCATGCTGACCCCACAAAGGCCCTGATGCTGTTCCTACGTCATGCCCTGACTGTGTCTCCAGCAGGTGGGCTGGCACTAGGCCTCACTCAGGCCTAGACGTTCTCCCTAAGTCAGGCTCTGACGATGTCCCTACCCGAAGCCCTGACACAGGTCCTAAATTAGGCCCTGATTCTCTAAATAACTAAGGTCTTGACACCAACCCAGGTCATTTTCTGACACTATCCCTGGCTCGGATCATGACTCTGTCCCAAGGTAATGTCCTGCATCTTATCCTAATTGAAACCCTAATACTCTCCCTAACTAAGGCCCGGACTAATCCTAATTAAGGCATTGACCCTATCTCTCACTAAGGCCCAGAATCTATCCCTAACATGGGCCCTGCTGCAATCAATAATGAAAATCCGGACACTATCCTGAGCTAATATGCTGACACTTTTCTATCCACGGACCTGACACAGTCCCAAAGAAAGGCCTGTCGCTGTCCTTAAATGAAGACCTGAGGCTGTGCCTAACTCAGGCCCTGAAGCTTTCCCTAACGGAGGCCTCGATTCTCTGACGCACTCAGGCCCTGCTCATGTCCTTAACTATGACCCGAATGCTGACCCAACCAAGGCCCGGATGCTGCTTCGACGTCATGCCCTGACACTGTCTCCAGCTAGGGGCCTGAAGCTGGGCCTCACTCAGGCCCTGTTTCTTGCCCTAAGTCCGGTCCTGATGCTGGTCCTAAATAAGGCCCTCAGGTTCTCAGTAACTAAGGTCTTGACACTATCCCGAGGTCATTTGCTGACACAATCCCTAGACTTTACCCTAACCCTGTCCCTAGCTAATGTCCTGCCTCTTATGCTAACTGAAGCCCTTATGCTGTGCCCATGTCAGGACCTGAATTGAGTCCCCATGCCGTGACACTGTCCCTAACTAAGGCCTGGATGTTAGGCCTAACTCAAGGCCTGACACTGTCCCTAACTAAGGCCCTGATGCCATCAATATCTAAAGTCCTCACACTATCCTCAGCTAATTTACTATCCCATCTCTTACTAAGGTCCTGAAAATATCGCTAAGTAAGCCGTGACGCTGTCCCTAACAGAAGGCCTGCTCATGTCTTTAACGAAGACCATAATGCTGATCCAACAACGGCACTGATGCTGCTCCTGTGTCACGCCCTGACAGTGTCCCCACCTACAGGAATGACGCTAGGCCTCACTCAGGCCCTGTCGCTCACCCCAAGCCAGTCCGGGATGCGATTTTTACATGAAGCCCTAACATTGCTTCTAAAGAAGGCCCTGATGCTCTCAGTAACTAAGGTCTTGACACTATCTCTCACTAAGGCCTGGAATCTGTCCCTAACATGGGTCCTGCTGCAATCAATAACTAAAATCCGGACACTATCCTGAGCTAATATGCTGACACATTTCTATCCAAGGTTCTGACACTGTCCCAAAGAGAGCCCTGTCGCTCTCCTTAACTGAAGACGTGAGGCTGTGCCTAACTCAGGCCCCGAAGCTTTCCTTAACCCAGGCCTTGATTCTGTGACTCACTCAAGCCCTGCTCATGTCTTTCACTATGACCCGAATGCTGACTCCACAAACGCCCTGATGCTGCTCCTAAGTCATGCCCTGACAGTGTCTGCATCTAGGGGGCCTGATGCTAGGCCTCACTCAGGCCCTCACTTTCTCCCTATACCAGGCTCTGACACTGTCCCTACCCGAAGCCCTGGCACAGATCCTAAATTAGGCCCTGATTCTATAAGTAACTAAGGGCTTGATTCCAAACCTAGGTCATTACCTGACACTAGCCCTAGGCGTGAACGTAAACTTCTCTTTTGCTAATGTTAAATTTAGCTAAAGAGATTCTTTAGGATGAAATTCCTTTCATCTTCTGAATAGAGTTTTCTGAAAAAAATAATGTTTAAACTCTTACTGAACTTAAACAAAATGTACTCAACTTCTGTGGAATATTCCTTTATACCAGCCTGCCTGGTTTACTTCTGCATTTGCCTGTGTTGGCTTTCAGGGTGCTTGTAGGAATACCTCCTCTTATGCTAACGAACTAACTCTTATTATGCTAAATCCCTGATGTTTTCCCTAATTAAATTCAGGAAACTCCTCCCAAGGCTGTGAACCCCTCCCCAAACTGAGGCCTGGAGGCTCATCCTAGCTCAGGCCCTGACACAACTCCTAGCTCAGGTCCCTGACACTATACCTAACAAAGGCTATAATGCTAGTCCTAACTCAGGCCCTGACACTGTTTCTAACTACAGCCCAGCTGCCGCCAATATCTAAAATCCTGATACTATCCTGACCCAGGTACTTACCAAGGTCCTGAAACTGACCCAAAGTAAGCCTTGATGCTGTCCCATAAATGAGGCCCTGAGGCTCTCCCTAACAGAGGCCCTGATAATGTCTTTAATGAAGAACCTGACGCTGATCCCACAGAGGCCCCTTCTGCTGCTCCTAAGTCATGCCCTGACAGTGTCCCGAACTCAGGCCCTAAAGATAAGCCTCACATAGGCCCTTTGGCTGTACCTTCCTTATGCTCTGACGCTGTCTGTATAGGAAGCCCTGGCAGTGGTCCTGATTTAGGCCCTCACGCTGGTCCTAAGTAAGGCCCTGAGGCTCTCAATAACGAAGGTCTTCACGCTTTTCCTGGGTCATTTCGTGCCGCTATCCCTGGCCCGGAACCTGACTCTGTCCCAAGCTCATGTCCTGCATCTTATAATAAATGAAACCCTAATAGTATCCCTAACTAAGCCCCTGACCAATCCGAACAAAGGGCCTTGACACTATCTCTCACTAAAGCCCGGAATCTGTCCCTAACATGGCACCTGTTGCAATCAATAACTAAAATCCGGACACTGTCCTGAGATAATTTCCTGACACATTTCTATGCACGATCCTGACACTGTCCCAAACCGGTCGGTGTCTTTAAGTGAAGACCTGACACTGTGCCTAACTCAGGCCCTGAAGCTTTCCCTAAGTGAGGCCTTGATTCTGTGACTCACTCAAGGCCTGCTCATGTCTTTCACTATGA